>NC_072781.1:15570342-15755696 GCF_022539595.1 Amphiprion ocellaris | reverse complement strand
GAGGAGTGTAGAAGAGTGGAGAGTAGGGAGAGGAAGAAGAGAGGAGGGGGAGGAGCGTAGAAGAGGAGGAGTAGGGAGAGGAAGAAAAGAGGGGGTGGAGGAGCGTAGAAGAGGAGAAGGAGTAGGGAGCGGAAGAAGAGAGGAGGGGGAGGAGCGTAGAAGAGGAGGAGTAGGGAGAGGAGAAGAGAGAGGAGGGGGAGGAGCGTAGAGAGAGGAGGAGTAGGGAGAGGAAGAAAAGAGGAGGGGGAGGAGCGTAGCAGAGGAGGAGGTAGGGAGAGGAAGAAAAGAGGAGGTGGAGGAGCGTAGAAGAGGAGGAGCGTAGGGAGAGGAAGAAAGAGGAGGTGGAGGAGCGTAGATGAGGAGGAGGAGTAGGGAGAGGAAGAAAAGAGGAGGAGGAGCATGGAGGAGGAGAGGAGAAGGAGGAGAAGGATCAGAAGATGGAGGAGGAGAAGGAGGAGATGGAGGAGGAGAAGGAAAAGGAGGAGAAGATGGCGGAAGAGATGGAGGAGGAGAAGGAGGAGAAGATGGCAGAGGAGATGGAGGAGGAGAGGAGGAGGAGAAAGAGAAGAAGGAGGAGAAGGAGGAGGAGATGGAGGAGAAGGAGGAGGAGGAGGAGAAGGAGAAATAGGAGGAGAAGGAGGAGAAGATGGTGGAAGAGAGGAGGAGGAGAAGGAGGAGAAGATGGCGGAGGAGATGGAGGAGGCGAGGAGGAGGAGAAGGAGAAGGAAGAGGAGAAGGAGTAGGGGAGCGGAAGAAGAGAGGAGGGGGAGGAGCGTAGAAGAGGAGAAGGAGTAGGGAGAGGAAGAAGAAGAGGAGGGGGAGGAGTGTAAAAGAGGAGGAGTAGGGAGAGGAAGAAAAGAGGAGGGGGAGGAGCGTAGAAGAGGAGGAGAGTAGGGAGAGGAAGAAAAGAGGGGGTGGAGGAGCGTAGAAGAGGAGAAGGAGTAGGGAGCGGAAGAAGAGAGGAGGGGGAGGAGCTTAGAAGAGGAGGAGTAGGGAGAGGAAGAAGAGAGGAGGGGGAGGAGCGTAGAAGAGGAGGAGTAGGGAGAGGAAGAAAAGAGGGGGTGGAGGAGCGTAAAAGAGGAGAAGGGTAGGGAGCGGAAGAAGAGAGGAGGGGGAGGATCGTAGAAGAGGAGGAGTAGGGAGAGGAAGAAGAGAGGAGGGGGGAGGAGCGTAGAAGAGGAGGAGTAGGGAGAGGAAGAAGAGGAGGGGGAGGAGCGTAGAAGAGGAGAAAGAGTAGGGAGAGGAAGAAGAGAGGAGGGGGAGGAGCGTAGAAGAGGAGGAGTAGGGAGAGGAAGAAGAGAGGAGGGGAGGAGCGTAGAAGAGGAGAAGGAGTAGGGAGAGGAAGAACAGAGGAGGGGGAGGAGTGTAGAAGAGGAGGAGTAGGGAGAGGAAGAAAGAGGAGGTGGAGGAGCGTAGATGAGGAGGAGGAGTAGGGAGAGGAAGAAAAGAGGAGGAGGAGCATGGAGAAGGAGAAGGAGGAGGAGAAGGGTCAGAAGATGGAGGAGGAGAAGGAGGAGATGGAGGAGGAGAAGGAAAAGGAGGAGAAGATGGCGGAAGAGATGGAGGAGGAGAAGGAGGAGAAGATGGCAGAGGAGATGGAGGAGGAGAGGGAGGAGGAGAAAGAGAAGAAGGAGGAGAAGGAGGAGGAGATGGAGGAGAAGGAGGAGGAGGAGGAGAAGGAGAAATAGGAGGAGAAGGAGGAGAAGATGGCGGAGGAGGAAGAGAAGGAGGAGGAGATGGAGAAGGAGAAGGAGGAGAAGATGGTGGAAGAGACGGAGGAGGAGAAGGAGGAGAAGATGGCGGAGGAGATGGAGGAGAGCGAGGAGGAGGAGAAGGAGAAGGAAGAGGAGAAGGAGTAGGGAGCGGAAGAAGAGAGGAGGGGGAGGAGCGTAGAAGAGGAGGAGTAGGGAGAGGAAGAAGAGAGGAGGGGGAGGAGTGTAAAAGAGGAGGAGTAGGGAGAGGAAGAAAAGAGGAGGGGGAGGAGCGTAGAAGAGGAGGAGTAGGGAGAGAAGAAAAGAGGGGGTGGAGGAGCGTAGAAGAGGAGAAGGAGTAGGGAGCGGAAGAAGAGAGGAGGGGGAGGAGCGTAGAAGAGGAGGAGTAGGGAGAGGAAGAGAGGAGGGGGGAGGAGCGTAGAAGAGGAGGAGTAGGGAGAGGAAGAAAAGAGGGGGTGGAGGAGCGTAAAAGAGGAGAAGGAGTAGGGAGCGGAAGAAGAGAGGAGGGGAGGAGCGTAGAAGAGGAGGAGTAGGGAGAGGAAGAAGAGAGGAGGGGGAGGAGCGTAGAAGAGGAGGAGTAGGGAGAGGAAGAAGAGAGGAGGGGGAGGAGCGTAGAAGAGGAGAAGGAGTAGGGAGAGGAAGAAGAGAGGAGGGGGAGGAGCGTAGAAGAGGAGGAGTAGGGAGAGGAAGAAAAGAGGAGGGGGAGGAGCGTAGAAGAGGAGAAGGAGTAGGGAGAGGAAGAAAAGAGGAGGGGGAGGAGCGTAGAAGAGGAGGAGTAGGGAGAGGAAGAAAAGAGGAGGGGGAGGAGCGTTGAAGAGGAGGAGTAGGGAGAGGAAGAAAAGAGGAGGGGGAGGAGCGTAGAAGAGGAGGAGTAGGGAGAGGAAGAAAAGAGGAGGTGGAGGAGCGTAGATGAGGAGGAGGAGTAGGGAGAGGAAGAAAAGAGGAGGAGGAGCATGGAGGAGGAGAAGGAGGAGGAGAAGGATCAGAAGATGGAGGAGGAGAAGGAGGAGGAGATGGCAGAGGAGAGGGAGGAGGAGGAGAAGGAGAAGGAGGAGAAGATGGCGGAAGAGATGGAGGAGGAGAATTAGGAGAAGATGGAGGAGGAGAGGGAGGAGGAGAAAGAGAAGGAGCAGGAGAAGGAGGAGGAGATGGAGGAGAAGGAGAAGGAGAAGGAGAAATAGGAGGAGAAGGAGGAGAAGATGGCGGAGGAGATGGAGGAGGAGAAGGAAGAGGAGAAGATGGCGGAGGAGATTGAGGAGGAGAAGGAGGAGGAGATGGAGGAGGAGAAGGAGGAGGAGAAGGAGAAATAGGAGGAGAAGGAGGAGAAGATCGCGGAGGAGCAGGAGGAGGAGAAGGAGGAGGAGAAGATGGCGGAGGAGATGGAGGAGGAGAAGGAGGAGGAGAAGGAGAAGGAGGAGGAGAAGGAGGAGGAGGAGAAGGAGGAGGAGAGAGAGGAGAATGGGAGAGACAGGGGGCAGGGCATGAAGGAGAAGGGGAAGAAGCTGGAGGAGGAGGAATAGAGGGGAAGGAGGAGCAAGAGGTGGAAGAGGAGGAGGAGGAGGAGGAGGAGGAGCAAGAGGGGAAAGGATGGAGGAAGAGGAGGAGGAGAGAGGAGAGAAGGGAGGAGCAAGAGGGGAAAGGATGGAGGAGGAGGAGAGAGGAGAGAAGGGAGGAGCAAGAGGGGAAAGGATGGAGGAGGAGGAGGAGAGAGGAGAGAAGGGAGGAGCAAGAGGGGAAAGGATGGAGGAGGAGGAGAGAGGAGAGAAGGGAATAGCAAGAGGGGAAAGGATGGAGGAGGAGGAGGAGAGAGGAGAGAAGGGAGGAGCAAGAGGGGAAAGGATGGAGGAGGAGGAGGAGAGAGGAGAGAAGGGAGGAGCAAAGGGGAAAGCATGGTGGAGGAGGAGGTGGTGTGTGTGTGTGTGTGTGTGTGTGTGTGTGTGTGTGTGTGTGTGTGTGTGTCTGTGAAAACCGGTTGGAGTTCTGTTGCAGGGAGTCTCCCTGGATCAGTGGATCGGGGCTTCAGTGAAGGTCCCAAGTCCTCTGGAGACAGAAACAAAGCAACATTTTAACCATCAGAGACTTTCTGCTCCTCACATCGTCCACTGGATTCCATCACACTACACTGGATCCACGTGAACACAGTGGTGAAGCTGCTCAGACACTGTTGCTGCTGTAAATGACTGAATTATCTCAACGATTTACTAAATCATATTTCATTCTTGTCCCAGTTACATTGTTCTGTGAAGAGTCACTGCTATTAACTCTTCAGTTGGCCAATATCTGCTTGTTTATTAGATGAATAGTGCGACTCATAGAACTACCAGAAGCCAATCAACCCCACAATCATTTCTTCTTCTTTCAGTTATTTTTTTGACCTTTCTCTGGTTTTATTGAGAGACAGGAAAGTGGGAAGGACCTGCAGTAAAGGGCCATGAAGTGGATTCGAACCCATGACCACTGCATCAAGAACTATAATCCCAAACTCAACCTGTTGAGCTACAGCGGGTCGTAGCTGAGTCATTGTAAGCCAAGGGAAAGAGAACATGAGGTTTATTCTGGGAAACCCTGTGGTTTTTTTTCCAACTTTGTTGTACCAACAGCTAATTACATTTTCAGCTCATTCACAATTACAAATTCAGACATAATGAGGTACACACGATTGGTCTGATGTGTATTTTCAAGTCAAGTATAGCTTTTTTAATTGTCATGTTCAAACGAATCAGAATAACAACTCTGCTGAATAGACTGTAGTTTACTTTTTTGACAGTGCAGAGGTCTGCAATATCACAAACCAACGTTACACCTGTTTTACTTCTTCCTCATATTGTATCTATGACACTTCTTTAAACACAAATTACATTTTAGCCCTTAATACATATTTTTTTAAAAAAAGAAAATATCTATGCTAATATAAATAAATAAATACAGTGAAAATAGTGGGATTTTGAGGTCAAATTTTGTTAAAGAACAAATTACCACTCATAAAAATATAGATTTTTGATGTAGACATTATTTACCAGTTATGTAAAGTTTTTATCATTTTACCATTATTGTACCAGTTTATGCAGTTACATTTAGAAATGCTAAGCTTTAATAATATAATAACAGTAAATTGTTCAAAAAGTTACAGCTGTTCAAAACCATTATTTCTCACAGAGATTCCGCTCAACCACTAAATACTAAATACACAGAACAGATTCAGATCTAGTCACATGCAGCAGTGATGCATCTACACAGAAACACGTTAATAAAATCACTTCACTGGTGTCTCCACCATCACACCAAATAACCACATCGTATTAAAATGAACTTTAAATGTGACTGTTTAAGAAGAGGGTCTGAGCACTTTCAAATGATTATATTTTAGCTGATTTGAAGTGTGTAAACAATGTCAAAGAACAGTTTATTATTAGTAAAAATACAGATTTGTGACATAGACATTATTTACATATTTTTTCCCTACAGTCGGCGTCTAAATAGATACATGATTTTATTACTTATTCTTTATAAATTATTCAGAACTGTCACATCTACATTTTTGTATCCTTAGTATGCATCATTGTTCTTTCAAATACCAGCAAATGTCTACAAAACAGCAATTGTTTTTGTTCTTGAAAATTAAACATCGTGAAAATACTGTGTAATTTGATGGTCAAATGTAAAAGAACAAATTACCATTCATAACAATACAGATTTTTTGATATGCAGATTATTCAAAGCCTAAATCATTCAGTTTACAGGAAAATTTATACTTTTTTAGTAATTATATTATTTACCAAAATACAGTTAATTTGTAAATTGTTAATTTAAAAAAAATTGCAGCTAGAAACTTAAAAAAGTTCATTTCTCACAGTCATTTCGGCTCATCTGCACGTTCTGACGTCATCACCCCCCCTTCTCCTAATGCTTCCATCATCTCCGTGGTTACCAAAAATGCACAATCAGTTATTTTATGAAAAATAGCCCAGTCGCCATCTTTATCTAAAACTTTTACAATCCTGTATAAAAATATAGATGTTTGATGTGGACAATATTCAGAGTTTTTGCCTGTTTTTGAGTCATATTACTGGTCTCAGCACAAACAAACCAACAAATCATATCATATGACAATAAATAGAGGAACATTTCCAGCAACCATCACTCCTGTGCTCTAATGCTACATTGTGTTAGCTAATGGTGTCGAAAGGATAACTGATGATTAGAAAACCTTTGTGCAATTATATCAGCACATGAATTAAAGTGTGAGTTTTTATGGAAAACATGAAATTGTGACCCCAAACTTTTGAACGGTAATGTAAAACAAAAAAACACTTTCATCAAATCACTTTAGCGTTTTGTCAACTTATTTCAGAACTTTTACACAGTAAAACTCACAAAAAAACTAATTTACACAAAGAAAACATCACTCAAACTGTGTTTTACAAAAAAAAACCCGAAATTCTGATACTCAACAGACTTTAAATTCAACAAATTATTCTCATTTCTTGGACTGAAACCGTTTTCAAAATGTTCACAGAGATCAGAGGATGAGTGAGACGCAGGAAAAGCATGAAATGAATTTTCTTACCTGAACGCAAACTGCAGGTGCTTCAACTGGTGCTTTCTCCGGCAGGCTCTTCTTCTTCTTGTTCTTTTTCTTCTTCCTCTTCTTCTTCTCACGATGATCCGCTGAGGTCTGTCTTCAGTAGGTTGTTGAAATGCTTTTATAGATCGCTTTGCAAAAGGTCTATGTCAAGTCCAGGTGCAAAAAGAGGCCGATCGAAGGTCTGCAGGCCTTTTATATGCGTTCGGAGCGTTTCCATGGTTTTAAACAATGCTCGCACGGGCCTTCAATAAAGCATCCATGATGTCAATTTATTTGTTTCGACACTTGCCTTGTTCCATGTACACGCAGGAGTTTGCACAAAATTCACCTTGTAACTCCAGTCCAATCACATCTAAAACAGCCAAATCAAATTTTGTGCGCAACGACGATTTATCTTAATAAAATTCCTGACACTCTAATGGGGCTCAGGATTCATCCAGAGAAGCTTTAATACAAATACTTCCACCCTATAAACCTTCAGTCTATGTGGAACAGCTGACATGGTGTGTTCAAGTCCACAGAATAGAATTTATCCTAAGTGACCGCTGCTGCGCCACGTGTGTAAATGCGCGTAAAGACGCACTGATGGTTTCTGCTGCTGTGATTCTTCAGGTATTTATTCAAGTCAGAGGAAACAATGTGACACACAGCAGCTGTGGGCAGCAAACTGGACCTCTGGAGGTGTTTAAATGTTTCTGCTGAATCCACAGTGACATTCAGTGAAACCTTATTATTTCCGACATGAATCCAGCAGGTTCCACATCTGTCTGAGTCACATTAAGATCCGGATTTTGACGGACATGTCAATATGTTATGAAGAAGATAATATCCCTGGGTGGTGCTGCTCCACCTGGAAACAACACAAGGCTTGATCTACCCCAACTGGGTCTTTTTATGTAAATGTTTGTCTCGGTTTTTCTGCCGCTAACACAGAAAGGTAACATCTCCAATAGTTCTACAGACACCTGTCCTGTTTAATCACTGACAAAAATCCAAAACATTGTTTCCTCAGTGTTTCTACTTACATCAAGCAATAGTACATTCCTGAGTATGTGTATTCCACACAATACTCTCAGTATGTACAGTATGTGTTTGTACAGTGCAACAGATCTGAGACAAACAAACCAGAACAGAACAGTAATATTAGAAAAATATTATAGTATCAAATGGAAGCAAACTGCATAGGAGTCTCAAAAAGTATTCTGAAAATTATTTTATATAATTGATTGACATGTAAATTTGTTTTCTAGTACAGTTAGTTGATAAAAGTTTAAGTGAGAGCATGTAGCTTTACAGGATAACAGCAAATGTTAAAATACTTTTATATAGTCAGCAAACTGACTTGGTTTTACAATATCTACACTAGTTACTTTAAGCTGCTTTATGTCATTATTACAAAGTCAAGCATATATTTAAAACTGAAACAAAGACTTGAATTTATCTTTTTGAGATTTTTTCTCATCTTACAAATATTATGATAAAAAATTTGCAATTTTAGCGAAAAACGAAGATAAGTATCAGTAAATGCAAGCTAAGTAGTTAGCTAGCTAGCTGCTATGATTGTCTTTGCTAAAGCTACCATAGTTCACCATTTTTTAAAAACCTCCTTGTTGTATTTGTATATTGATCTTACAGACTCTCAGTTTCAGAATTTGTTATATCAAAACCATAAAGCATAGAAAGCTTTACATTTTGTGAAAAGTAGCAGTGACTGCAGGCTAAGTAGTGAGCTAGCTCCTAAGATAGCCTTTGCTAAAGCTACTATAGTAGAATCTGATTTCAGGCTGGAGTCTATGTAATTTCATGTAATTTAGGAGTATTCACTTGTATTGTGGTCTTGTATTTTTATTGAACTATGCTTTGTCACATTTTTTTTCATTTCATTTTACTCTCTTCTTTGATGTAAAGCACCATGAGCTGCACTTTGTGTATAAACTGTGCTATACAAATACAGTTAATATGCTCAAGTATTCAAACTTTAATGTCATTTGATTTTGTGCTTAGATGTCATACATTTTCTACATTTAATTACATTATCGCCAAATTACCAAGGTGGTGAGAGGGTCTGAAATTGGCCCTACAGCCTGTTTTAACCCCTTTGTTGGTTAATCCAGGATTGGCCAACAGAGAAGATGAACACGTGCTTTAATTCCATCCAGATGTCAGTAGAAACTGGTAATATTTGTTGTGGAGTCAAACCAGAAACTGCTGATGCCAGAACATGTATGAAAATTTGCTCAATAGTTGACTCAGCTGTTGCTTCATTACTGGTAACCTACATAATTCAGAGTGCATTTTACTCCAACTTAGAAGTCATGGCATTTGAAACAAACTGATGAAAACATGAACAAAAGGAAATAGTATTAGAGTGAAAGTGGGCAGAGAACAGGTGGAAGGATGAACGATAGATACTATGTGGTTTAAAATAGTTAAAAAGGTGTAGAAATGTTCAAGAAAAACCAGCACCAGGCATGGTTTTGGTAATAAGACATCTTTATTAATCATTTGGAGAGACATGCTAGATCTCTGTACAGTGTGAATGGAGAGCCAGCTCTGGACTGATCAGTCTGCTGCACAGAGCTGCGATAGAAACACCTTCAGTGAATAACCGCAGACCCCCTACCTCCAATTCAGATCCTCTTCTTCCCCGATACACTCAGACATTGGTTGCATCACTTGGTCCATTTCCAGGGAATGTTAAAACAGGCCTTCAGGAAACAAACTGAACTCTATTTTCATATCTAAAGGGAACAAAATACAAACAAGTGTCTGTAGCTACCAATCAATCATCTTGTCTTCATTTAAAGAATAAATACCCATGAGTCATTTCTGAAAAGTGCTCCTCTTACTAGGCGGTGTGCTCAGTAATGAAAGCAGAACATTCCTGTTTTCAGATAATAGTCAGCAGAGGGTTAGAGGGTTCATGATCAATATCAGGACAGATGTTACAATTCCAGCTGTTGCATTAGACTGCAGTTATTCACAGAGAAATTAAAACATCACATTCCTCATAAAAACTAGATGGGACTTTTATTAAATAAAGTGTTGGTGAATAAACAGTGTAAAAAGTGCAAAGCAGCTCCATTAAATCAGGAGATGTGAGACTTCCACAGCATGGATCACCATCTGCTGTGTTGATTCATAGCTGAATGTCAGAATGAACTGAGCTAGAAAAGCTGCTTTGAGCCGCAACATTATGGTCTGACAATCCAACACCATCACAGTTTTCATCTGGTTGTTTTGCTTCAACATGCTGTGAAGTTCAGTTTTTACCTGAATCAATACAGAGATTCTATTTCCAACTAAGACTGGAATAAAAATTAGAATGTTATGAGGTTATTAATGCAACTAAATCCTTTCAGATGGAAGGATTTACTTTTAAGTTCTAATTCAACTTTCAGTTGGAGCACACTGCATTCACAAAGAAAAACAGCGAAACCTTCATAGCAACATTTAATAAACCTAAAGCTTCCCTGTTGGCACATTGGTGGAGTTTGTTACTGAGCATCTGAACCTTAAATCCAGTGAGACGACCATCTTCAGTCAAGGCCAGTCAGAGAACTTCAAGACCTTCCATCAGCTGGACCAGATGTGGCATCATCTCCCTCTGAACATCTGGATGACAGGAGAAAAGACAGAAATACAATTTACTCACTTTCATCCTTTTATAAAGGTAGCATGAACTTTATTAAAACTTGACATCAGTAATGAAAGTAAATATTTTTATCTCGTGTTGAAGCTAAATTTAAAGTCAACTTTAATGACAGTTTATCCTGAGAGGAGTGAGAATGGAGCTTTTCTTTCCTTTTCAGAATATTCCCTCAAAATATTCTGTTTATTATTGGCTTTAGAAGCATTATTCTTTATTTATTTTTAGATACCTCAGACTGATACACTTTGCTGGTTTGCAGATAATTTCATGCACAATGACAATAAAGATCTTCTATTATAACATATTGCTAAAACAAGAACTGCAAACCTTCTCAACCATCTCTCAGGCTGCAACATTCCAACTGCGACAAAGAATTATCAGATGTAGTTATTATAATCTTTACTGAACCAGCCCTGGAATTAATAAAAATCTGTATATGGATATGATTTTCTCTGATGAGACCACTGAAACTGCATCACTGAATGAAGCAAAAGTAAAAATACCAAACTACAGAAATACTCCATTAACAGCAGGCACGGGGGCGGGGGCTTCAGCAACTGATGGTCCTGATGGTGAGGAGGTTTTGCAGTGGTAGTCGTTTGTGTACGGTGTATTTTTGCAAGATGACTGAGGAAGTGAAGTGAGCATCCTGTGTGTGTGTCTGACTCTGCACACACCTCTCATCAGCCGCTAGTTAACCACACAGCGTGCTGAGGAAAGAGTATGCCAGGCTTCTTTTTGTTTCTCTGTTTCTTTTGTCATGGGCAAAGGACATTAGAGAGGTGTATTATTTTACTGTCAGTGAGTTGCAGTGTGTTTCCTGTTTCTAGAGGCAATGAGGAATAGGTTGTGTTATTTCACTAAAACTATGTACATGCATTTTCACATAATTTTGGACTATTGCAGTATAAATACAACAAAAATAATAATTAGAAGAATTTGAATTGTGGTTTTCTCAACCTCTCATTTAAAGATATCAGTGCTTGTTTAAAACATTTGTATATATAGACTAATTAAATATAATATGCATAAATATAAAATATGTAACTTTTATAACCTTGCTGTCTTGCGCAAAGTGGATAGTCAAACTGAATAAAAGCACAAATACATTTAAATACATGATTTCTATATCATTTAAATTTTTTAAACTTAATTATTAGCACTATGAATAATAAAGGGCAGATTATGGATCAGCACCATGGAGCAAATCCATGGCTATACAGTATATGTCTGGAAAAGGTATGACATTTAAAAGCAAGGTCTCCAGGAAGAGTAGCCACAGTTAAACTGTCCAGTGTCTAATGGTGAACTAAATTCAACTTCAAAATAATTATTTGTCACAAATACATTACAGCACAGGTGGGGGTTTGAACCACTGACCTTATGATCAAAATTGTTTGTATCATATTGAATTCAGATGACAATGATAGCAGCAGTGCTCGGAGTACAGCATGTTGGCACTACTAATAAGAACTCCTAAAAGCAACAGGCTAGCACAACAAACCATGTAACCATGACATGAAGCATGCTGCAGTGGTCAGACAGAACAACATGTTAAAATGTGGCTGTGTGTGGTTTTCAGTTTGTGGGAAATAACTTTAACGCGCACATTAAAAAATACAATTACGTGTCTCCTCTCTTGTGTTCCCTCTTCAGCCTGTGAGTAACTACAACAAGTGGGTGCTTCCTTACTTCATCTCTTTCATGATTATGAGCTTTTTCCTTCTGGACATGTCTATCGGGGTGATGGTGGAGACCTTCCACCAGTGTGGAGCTATGGATGCACGGTGTGGTTTTCCAGCTGCACCTCAGAAGAGAGGAAAAACCTGAAGCAGATCACCAAGACCGCATCAAAGATCATCTGTGCCCCACTCCAACCCCTGGAAGAAATGTACTCTGCCTGGCTGAGAAACAGAGCCGAAAAGATCAGGTTGGACCACACACACCCCAGACGATGTCTTTTTGACACCTGGCAGGCTCAGGGTCATGAGGGCACGGACAGGAAAACTTCAAAACAGCTTTTCCTCAGGGCTACAAAAGCCATGTTGTAAGCCTGAGCTGAACTTGCACTTTACACCCCACATTGTTTTACATGCTGCTGTGACAAAGAGAACTAGCAAATGAAATTTCATTGTATAAGAATAGGCAATGACAATAAAATCTATCTATCATATAATTCTAATAATATTTCCAGCTTTTATGTCATACTATCTGATTTATCAGGCATCATCTCAGCTGTGCTTGTGTAAACATCTTAGTAGTTTACAACCAAACATCATGTTATTATTATTATTTTAAAGTATAATATTTCCTCTGAAGTGTTGTGCAGTGGAAGCAGAAAACGGCTTCAGAAGACATGAATAAAGTTTAAAATTTTCATTTAAGTACAGTACTCTAGTAGGTATAATTACATTGCACAACTGCACACCACACATTGTTTCGGAGTAGGTTTGGAGTAAGAAGTGTTCATCATAGAAAAGACTCACCAAATATGGTCAGTGCTTTTTATACACACAAGGGGAGCTCACAGTAAAATGAATGTTACTGACTGAATATTCTCTGTGATGAATACCAAGACTAATCAGTTTTATTCTGTGTTCTGTTGGCTGCAGTGCATGTAGTGTGAACCATGCTGGGCAGTAAACCAGGAGCAAGCATTAAAACATATCTCTGCATTTTCTGCTTCATCAGATGAATGCATGCATGTGATGCCAACTGCAACTGCATAGTTTCAGTGGCACCACACGCATATAGAGCGACAGGTTAGGAGACAGAACATATTAAACACATCATCATCAGGGAAAGAATTGGTGAAAGGACGATAGGGGATGGTTCTAAAACAGAAACCCTCCTTGACAACAGACTTGATCAAATACAGGTTTATTGTTGAAAGAGCTCAGGGGAGGTACAGATATGAACCGTATATATCCGTTATACAGACGGCCCTTTGGAAAGAATGAGAAAATGAGACGGTCAACTGCTGAGAACTGCTATTGTTACTTTCCTATCTAGAAAAATCTAAACCTAGAAAGAGCGAAGCACACAAAAACACATTCTAACTGTGCACAGTTTTGAGACGCAGAGACATTTTACCACCCATTCTGGATACATGCTAGAAACAAGCTGAAAACATCTATTAGAGCTTGGCAGTTTACAAAAAACAATCCAGTGTGTCTGGTTGTCTGTACAGATCTTATGAAGATAATCTAAAGTAAAACTAAATCATTACTGAGTCTTGGAATTAGCAAAAGACTACCAGACACCATTGCAACAATTGAGAATGACAGATGTGGATCTTTACTGAAATGAAATGCCATGACATCGGACTGGACAACAGGAAGTTTCGCTACAGTATAAAACTTTCAATTTCCGGTTTTGCAAGTGACCCGTTCTTTTGAAGCTGTTCAAATACAGCCATCACACCGTTGCTTAGGCCACTTTTATCTTAACAAAAGTTGTGAAATTAATCTACATTCAGAGCTTAAGAATCAAAGAAGTCGTTAGACAAGCTGAGATTTTAAAGTATCTCCCTCAAGGCTGGACAGTATGTTATTTTGACAGGACACATTCAGAGATTTCAAGACATCTCAGAGGTATAAAAATGAAGAGGTATAAAAAATAAAACCACCTTGTCATGACTAGAAGAGCACCAGACTCAACGGTGTCAGACAATTCTCTGGTTTGTACCACAATGCTAGACTCGGATGCGGCGCTAATAAACCAATGGACAAAGTATGAAAACTATTTAGTTTCACCATTGTTGTCATCACACCTACAGAGGACGTGCCCTTCTCTGTCAGTCATATAAGTGAAAGCAAGATTAGTGCACATTTCCCACATTGGTTCTCTAAGCAGCTGGGTAACATGTTTTCTTATTATGGTCCAACAACAACAACTGGTCCAAAGACAGACAGTAGTGGTACTTAGCCTTGCTTTGCCAAAAATCTTTATGCTCAATGGGGCAGCTTGTAGTGTCCTGACTAAGGAAGAAAAAAAAAAGATTTAAAAAAAAAAAAACAAAACAAGGAGCTAGATACAGTAAATCCTGAGTAAGGTCAGTACAGTGTGCATTTCACATTATTAATAGTTACTTGGTGTTCCTTTTGTTAAAGTAGATATTTTTGTCTGACAAGAAGCTGCTTCACATGGCTGAGGCAGATCTGGAATATGGTAAACATTCAATCTACGTGTTGCTTGATCAAGTTTGAGTTTCAGTGTGACTGCTGGATCTCCATATGGAATGTACTGTCGTGGGGTTAAATTTAATTACATCATAACTCAAGAAGCAGCAGACTTGACAGATTTTCCTTTCAAGTTGAAGACGAGCATGGCGATAAATAGCTCTAATCCTCTTCCACTGAAATTGCTTAGCTCTGATTTAACAAGCTATCGCCAAAATCACTCAATTTCAGTTAAAACAATTTACAGCTCGCCATGGAAGCAAATAGGAAACTGCAACAATTCTCGATGACCACTGGAACAGTCTGCTACCTACATGGTGAAGCGTCTACGAAAGGTTGAAGAGGGACTGACAAATGTCTGAGTGACAAGAAAATAATTCATAAAACTATCAGTAATCTAAACTGAATGCTAACTTCACAATCTCTACATACAGACGTAAACATATTAACAAAAATATATAAATGAGACCAACAGGTAAAGAACCAGTCACAATGAGTGTCATCTGAAACTGACCCAGGAAAACCAAAAAAGGCCTTTCTCTCCTTCCTCTGAGCAACACAAAAGGATCCACAGGCCCTCAGCCTCAGGTCCTCCTGCAGCAGCTGTGCAAGGATTTCCCTTTGTGGGGGCAGCATCAGTAGCAGCAGTCCAACAGCAGTCCCAACAGAGGCTCAGATACTGAATGCTAATAAGACCACCATCAGTGTAGTGTGTCAAGATATGAATTACCTTTTTCCACAGTTTAGGGGTTTATCAAGCTGGATAGCATTTATAATTCCATGCCTACAAATAAATACCATGTCAAAAAAGGCTATTTTACAAATCCAGATTTGTAGCTGTACAGTGTCAAAGCTTCCAGGAGTGTCAGTAGCAATTTTTTTTCAGTTTTTGTATTTTTTTTTTAAAGGCTTCTATGGAATTGGAAGAACCATTTGAGACCATCAAATCTGCACAGAACAAGCTATCTGCTGGCAAGGAAACTCCTCTCATATGCTGCTTATTCAGGGGAAGCATCTAGTGCAGATGATTAGAGTTACCTGCAAAGGACTATGGGAAAATCCCTCTACCCTTTGAACTTGCATGCCATACTGCAGTACCTTTCTGGAACTTGAGCTTACACATCTTCTTTTTCAAGTGCAATAATGTTAAGGAAATACAGACAGAACATCATTCCCCTCACAAGACAAGGCATAAAAATCTTCATTTGTGCATTAGTGTCTTCTGTCATTGGTCCATGTGTAGTGTTTGGGGTGTGCCTCAGCTATGTTGAGGCAGACAGATGTTTGCTATGCTTGCATTGACAGATGAGATTCCCTCTGCAGGTACACAGAAGATATAGTTGGGTGAGACCAAATGAAGGAAATGCAAGAGTCCTTGAGCGGCAGTCCGTTAGATCCTTAGTAGACAGTGTGCTTATGTTAGTGTCAAGTCCCTCGATGGAGGTTGAGATGCTTTGGAGAACTGTTGGTTCAGTTCCTCGTTAAATTCACATATTCAGTGCACTCCTCAGGTTAAACTTAGTTTTTTTTTCTGTTCCAGACAGTATCAGTGCCGAACTTCATTATCAATGAGGCTGTCCTCACCAGACTGGAAGTCCGCATTAAGGCCATTTTCGACATTGATTATTTCCTCGTCCTGCGAGGACCCCTGGCCATCGTCCTCGCCACTGCCTGACCCACCCTCCTCTGAATTTGGGTCTTGAAGTACCTGAGCAATGTACATTTGCTGTAGGGGAGAGAATGAAATAAAACAGAATGTTAAAGTCTGATATCTGTAATATTTTAAGGTTCCAAAAAAGTTCCTCTTACAAAAAAAGGTTGTTTTTATGGGATCTAACATGCTCTGCATTTTTGATTCCTAATTTTCTGGTAACCACTATTTATTGTTGCTAATACTGTTTCACAGCAGCATTCTTTCATAAAGTAGAGGCCACTTCCATGAACACAGAATAACAGTTTGCTTTAAAGACGCCTTTCACAATAAAATTATGAGCATGCCCAGTTTACTGTAAATGGACGTTGTTTTTTAACAGTTAAAATAATTTCAAGACCAAGGCTTTTATGGCTATTATCGCTCTTTAACTACAAACAAATCAAACACATTTACCGCCACTAAAAGCAAAGCAACATCATCAAAACAAGATCCTCTTTACAAAATATTCCTGCAGCTGAGATATGGTGAAGGATGCAGAAGTGACTTCAAATTGTCATTCTTTGCAACTCCACTAACAATCAGACAGCAACATGATGCCAACATTTGCAACTGTAATTTCGAAGATGTCCACCTATCAAAAGACCCAGTCTTCTACTTAATTAGGGTGAATAGTGAACCAGGATTCGCACCAGGAGGAAAACCTTGCTTTGATAATGGCTAAACATTTTAATGTCTGTTCTAATTATCTGAGAAACCCAGTCTTACCTTCCAAGACTGTTATTAACTGTTTATTCCTTAACAGAATGGGTAACTTTAAAAAAAACTATCCCTATCACTCAGATCAAACTCTGCAACTCCCAAGGACAAGGAAAACATTCCACAAAAGGACTTTGTGAACTCTGATAAAGAAAGTTCATCTGGATTCTTAAGACATAGATAAACATTACTTTAAGACTATTTCATGAGTTTGAAAATTATATCAGGAGTGTAAACGTGGGGTTCATTTAGTAACAGTGTTAGGAATTATGTCATGACAATTACCCATATATATAAAATGTACATTATTGAATGAAATTTTTGCTTGGTGCCATTCTTTTCTGTTAAGTCTAGTCATTATGATGGGGGAATGTGGTTAGTGCCGATAACAAAATAAAATTTTTGTCAAAGGAAGGTAAAAGTTCTCTTCTCTCCAACAAAGGATTTGGGGGTGTAATTCAAAACCTTCATGTTGCCTTAAAAGGATGGCCCAGTAAGAGCAATGAAACAGAGCTAACTCTTCCCAATCTTCCATATTTAACCTGTTAGGTCTGAGGCACAGACTGATAATAAATAAAAATACATACCGCTGCCTTGTTGGCAGCAGAAGCGCACACTGGCTGTCCATTTTCCATTCCGTCCACGTCTTGGGAGTCAATCTGGTACAGAAAACACATATTTACCATAAGAAGCTGAATATAAGCTAGTGTAAAACACTGGCAGGGAGAATTAGAAAAATTAAAGTCAGTGAAATGCAGAAAAAGGTGACTATGTCTGTACCTTGTAGTTGTGGGCGCTGAGATATTTAAAATGTCCAAAGCAGACGTGAGAGAGGCAAATGATAATTGTGATGATCAAAACCACAAATGTAAACATGGATGTGGCAGCTGAAAACCCTGGAGGGGAAGAAAGTGGAGGGCTATTTGTTTAACAGGCATTTGTATGTCATTGCGATTTAGAGAAAAGTAGGAGATAAAAAAATCTCAGCATGTGTAAGGGCATCAGTGGCCTGCAGATGGAGCCCTCTTCTTACCCGAGCGAACAGTGGAGAAGAACAAAAGCCAAAAAAGGCAGAGAATCGGAGCAGCCACCACTTGGTTGACGGCTCCTGAATGGATCTTCTTGTCCAGTTTGGATGGCAGATAAGCATAGTACATGTTGTACCTGTCTGCTAGGTGTTTCAGCAGCATGTACATCAGCCCTGTAGAAGACAGACACGACAGTCAGTGGAACTAATCCAATTAGGCCTGTTGATAAGCTTCTCTATGAAGAGCAGAAGCACGGTATGCTGCCTGGCCTCTGCATGTTTCCCCTGCAGTCATCAAATAAGCACTACCTTGATGTAAAACAGCAGTACGCCAGCGGGGCTATTAAACAGCAGAACTCACCGAAAGGGACAATAATTGGGCAGGTGATGCTGTAGGTCATAACCACGGTGAAGACACACATCATCCAGGCATAAGCTGCACCGAACTGAAACTCATAGGCTTGGTGCTGCAAAGACACAATATAATAAATGTGAAAAATGTTATGTAGTATATTCTTTCTTTGATTAGACATTGGATTATTTCCGCATTTTCTTGTTTTAACATTTCCTGTGAGAGGAGTGCATATGTGGCCACAGGCACTGACCCAAAGTCAGTGCACTCGACTTCTTTTTTCAGAGTGTTTCACCGTCTACTCAAAAATTTGAACCCTTCAGAGAGGTGCTGGTGTCCGAGAAAATGGAATAGAAGCTTGTGGGCCGTGTATATCGATCCAGACATGTATCATATGTCACACAGTAATTATGAAAGCAAAGGATGATGCCCGTCTGTCCTAACGACAGGCAGAGTGGTGATATGTTGTCAAGATATCGTTGTCATAGAAACAAAACCCATGCACTTCACCTCCGCGCTTTTTCGATGAAGCACTCCCCAGCGCCCTGCTAGGGTTTTTGTCAAAGAAAAACACTAAGTAGATACACACTGAAACACTGTTAAGTGCCTGCCACATGTAAGTAGAAGCCAAAGTGATTTCTTTAATTTAACAGTGAATCCCACACAAAGTGGACGGATTGTGTAGTTTCCATTATCTGATATTCCTGACATCAACTGGACAGAAAGTGCAGACATAAAACAAAGCAAAAGTAGAACAGACTGTTGCAATAATGAACCAGAGAAAAGATGCAAATATTGAGATGTAAGATGTAACAGCAGCTACTTGACTTGACTCTCCATTCAGTTACAGTATAGATGTCTTTTTTTTTTTTTAAAGTTATTTTGTGGGCCTTTTTGTGGGCTTTATTAGATAGGCGCAGTGAGAGAGAGAGACAGGAAACAGGGGAGAAGAGTCGGGGGAAGACATGCAGCAAAGGGCCGCGAGCGGGAATCGAACCCGGGCTGCTGCATCGGGGACCAGTCCCTGTACATGGGTCGCCCACTCAACGCGTTGAGCTATACGGGCACCCTACAGGATAGATGTCTGTGCAACACACTGATTATACCGAGCTATGAAGAATCACATTAATGCACTTCACAAGGGCTTAAGCAGGGGCCACACTAACCCTTTTGACGTTCCTCCGTTCAGCTGCAGAGCGAGCCAGGCACAGGCGGATCATGTACATCAGTAAACCAGGGATCCTCAGCAGGTCCATGGCGTTACCAATGAATGCAGACGCAATGACATAGTTTACAAAGAAGGCTCCATTGTCAGGAAGGAAAACACACCTAGAGAGCAAAGATAAAGGTCAGGATCACTAAAGACTGAAGTCAGACTCACTAACCTTTGAAAGTCCATCATTACAAAAGCCGATATGAGTCCAAAGGTTGAGTTCAGTGTTAAAAATCGATTTATCAAAATACATTAAACTAGATAAAGTGCCAAACAAATTCTTATTAACCATTCATGCTGTGTATTTACAACATACACACTGCATCCTGTTCTGCTACAGTGCTTCATTCAAACAACCATCAAAATATGTTACTTACTCAAATCTCACTTTAGCATCTGCCAAGAATCTTTTGTCAAAAAGCCAGCGGAAGAAAACATCCAAGCTGCAAAAATGCAAGGAAAACAATCAGCTTAAATCATTAGGTTGGAAAAAAAAAAAATCATGTTTGAGCTGTACATTTCGTTGTATTACTGTGTTTAGTTAAAAAAAACATGTTGTACCTGCTGAGTCCTAGGGAGGGCAGTAGCAGGACCATAAAGATCAAGAAAGTGTAGCATTTATGCATTGTGGTCCTGTTCTCTCCTGACCTGTATGATCAAATGGAATATTCACACATATTATAAAAGTGATGCAATGCACTAAAAACTTTTACATTTCAAATGAGAATGAAAACAACAGTACTACTGATGGTAGGAAAAGTAAACCATACCGGGTCCAGTGGGCTTCGAAGAAGGCAGAGTAGTAGACAATAGTAGGAAGCAAGGCAGAGAACGACCACAGAAGAAGGGTGGGGAAGAACTGGGTGATGATTGGATTCTGGAAAGCAGATCAGAAAGACACTGACATGTTTGTGTAAAGACATGAACTCCTGTGTACGTTTCATCAGCATGCATACTTTTGATGGCTCAGAAATGCTGTTTAAACTTATCCTTTCTCTGCTCTGTTGCAATCTTACTGTTTCAGTAATAATACTGACAGAAATGGTGGATATGCTTATCTACTCTCCCTGATAACTGATGAGAGACTAATGATAGCATTATAGTTTTGAACACTAACATTTAGGTATTCCACTGGCTTGGTCACATTAAACTTGTCCATGGTGGAGATGATGATAGCTGGGGTTGTGAGGAAGAAGAGTAGGAGGAAGAGGACACAGTTGATGATCAAGCAGCGGAGCCACCAGGAGAATCCTCCCACTGACAGATGCTCCCTGTGGGATGAAGGTTATGCAGCGGTTAGATGGACACAGAATGATGACCCGCAGCTCTGGACACAGCTGGCCAGTAAACTGATACTGCAGCTCAAAAACTAATATATCATCTGGAGTGAAAAAGTCTTTTCAAAATTGACTGCAGTCTAAGTAAAAGCATTATGGTTAACAATTCCAGGTTTTTATTACTTTCATTCTGCCCAAATGTAACCACTATTTTCAACAGGTGACTTAAATGTGTTCTTACCAGTAAACATTCTGTGGATCAGGGGCATAGCTGACAGTCCAGTTGTGTGTGTGCAGCTTGGAGCTGAACTGAGAGCTCTTGGGCTCGCGTCGACAGTGACAGCCCTGACATTTGCAAGCATTAAAGTCCTTTAAAATTCTGACAACAGACAAACATAGCACAGATATTACAGGTGGGTAAAAAGCAGTAGAACTCATCAGTCCATAAACAGCTTCACAGACACATGTCCACTTATTTTATACGTTTACACATTTTTTATAAATGTACATACATGGCGGTCATGGACTCATTCTGGAAGGTGACAAAGGCCATGCCCAAAGGCTTCCTGTTAACCTTCTCCCTCTCCTTCCTGTAGTCCTCTTTTAATTGTGCCTCCAGCTTGGTATAGTAGCTTACAGCTTCTTCCTGTTGAGGACAAAAAAAAATGGTCAGGTTCCACAGTGTTTCTACTTTATCATTTTTTGTGAGATTACTTACTAACTGTTAAGCATTTATTACATTTAGTTATTATTACGTGCACGTATTGCTTTCTACCAGGCTAGCAAAATATCTTAGAAAGCCGAGTAGATCAGAAGTTAGATAATGTGAAACCCAGATATCAACCATGAACTAGAAAGGTTACTAGTTTTATCAATTACAAGGTCATTTTTTTTTTAGCTTTTCTAAATGAATTAATCTGTTACGATGTAAACTGATTGTAAAGATGCCATTTTAGATCCAACTGTGATGTCACTATTGTAATTCTTGTTCTTTGGATGGATTAGCACAGAAATAAAACG
The DNA here is from genome assembly GCF_022539595.1 of Amphiprion ocellaris. NCBI lineage: Eukaryota > Metazoa > Chordata > Actinopteri > Pomacentridae > Amphiprion > Amphiprion ocellaris. The sequence continues at coordinate 15,734,267 of NC_072781.1, read as the reverse complement.
AAAAAAAAAATTGAATCAATTTCTATGGCTACAATTATGGCCAAATTCAATTAATCAAAATGAATCCTAATTTTTTTTCCATTTATGAAGCTATTGTAATCATACTAATCTGTTTTCCTCATGCAACCATTTACCATGGCACATGACCTTACTTCTAAATATAAGCTAATTGTTCATTCTCAGTACTACAAAACTGAATGGACTTTAACAGTCAAAGCAATAAATGTAACAATCAGCACAAGGGACACTGTGACTAATAACACAAAAAGCAAAATTGTGCTCAGATGTAATTTACTCATGATGTAAAAATACATGGTTTTGGAGGCTATTTGGGGGTAGTTATACATTGCCTGTAATGCATGTTTTTCCTGATTGACTACAAGAACTGAAAATCACACCTTCCTTATCTTTTCCTCAAAACGCTTCAATTATCTGCTTGTAAACTACTGTTTTGTTTTGACATTACTATGTCGCTCTGACCTGTTCACAGCCTTTAATGATGCAACAGCAAAGGTGTCCACAGGGCTTTGGGTTGATCATGGTGGTAACATGCTCCTTGGCGTGTAGGTCGAGAAAGAATTTCTTGCTGCGCTCTGTCTTCTTCCTGCATACGAAACATCAGATGTGTCATACGGGAAACAGTCTATTTGGAGCCCGTCAAACATGTCCTGAAGTGCTACAACTGGGCAAATGCACACTCTTTTGTAAGCTGAAACACTGTTACCTTTCAGAGTTGAGATACATCAGCCTGGCCACATTGTAACAGATGCGAGCTTCACGTACACTGCAGTTTTCATATGCCTGCCTATGAAAGAAGGGCAAGGAGGGAAAGAGTGAATGAGTTTAATAAAAGCAAAAATCCACATATACATTACTTACAAATCCCTGGCAACATTAGGAAAATGCATTTACAGTAGAATGCTTTTCTTTTCTCTATTGTGAATATTTTATTCGATTATACTTGATTAATCCCATGAGGGAAATCCTCTATTCTCAAGTGTGGAGGCGTTTTTTGCAGAGCAGGGGCAAATATAGAATTGTGATTAATACTATTTGTCCAAGCAGGAGTCAATGCAAACATCCCCTCCTCAGTCTGAGACCGTCTTGACACATGACTTGCTTAATTCTGTTCATCTGGCTTCTATTACAGACAATTACACATATAGGCCTGTCATTGTCTGATCCCAGCCATAAGGACCTGGGCAAGACAGATGTTTTAACAGGAAAAGCATGGCTCTCATATACCTAAATATAGTTAATGAACAGCTTACTGCCACGTCGACAGAGCAGCGTACCATTTGTAAAAGCAGACAGATTTAAGCATCGTGAGGCAGTAACTGTGGAGCCAAGACATCAGTGAAAAAGAGCCTGACAAATACTTACTCAAAGTGTTGCTTTAATTCAGTCTCCTCTGCATATTTGGAGATTCCATTAACAAATAAAGTGCGTTTCACCTGCATGGAAATGAGATGACAGGAAGAAGTAATTAGCAACAACATACACGCCTATGTGCATAAAAAAAAATCGTATTTAAACAGCCATTTTCTGAAATCATGCCACCCACCAGGTCATCCTCCTTGTAGTGCATCTTGGACGTGTGTCGTCTCATGCTGTACACCGTCAGTAACAGGTAGAGAAATGCGAAGGTGGTATGCAGCCACAGTAGTGCATTACTTGGGTAATAAAGAGTAAAAATGGTTCAGTTATAGTGTTAGAAAGTGAAGATTCAACATAATTTTCAAAAGTACAACTTATACTAAGAAAAGGAATTACTCACTCTGCATCCAGATTCGCTATAGTGGTTCGCCCAAAACTATAGGCATTGTTTTCTGTAGAAAAAATAAAAGCAGCAAGACAATCAGTTGTTTGAAAGGCTGCCCCTGCATTGCCCTGCACATAATACAGCTGGGAATGTGGAACATGGCTTAAATTGTTAGAGCCGTAAAAAGAGCATTTAGTAAGACTAATTTCACATTTACAACACAAAATGGACAGCGTGCTTTCACTTTGAAGTATGACGTACATCAAAGAGGTCCTGCACACTTGCAGCTCACAGAATTTAAAAATAGCGGCCGATTGACAGTGTAGCCAGTGAATATCCCCAACATGAATAAATGAATAGTTTGTTGTGTCGTTAGCCCACGGCATTAGTCTGCAGCAATATGGAACTTATATGTGACTGACAGCAGGAGCACAGCGCAAAGCTCCATGTCAAAGCATTTAGTCACAAAAGAGAAAAGGAAACTGAAGGTTTATTTGTATGTACAGATGCTCAAATTTATCAAAAGTATAATTATTACATGTATACATGGCATTTTTTTTTAAATCAAAGCAATGTGCAGTGGTTTATATAGTTCAGTACATGTTTTGTAAACTTTTCTAGTTTTGGTTATAAATGTTATAGAAGGTTGCAAAGGTTTATGTACTGTTAAGATGAAGGCAGTCAGAAGAAAGAAAACACACAAAAAAAATTAACAAATGAAACAGCAAGAACAAACAACAATGACCAAGAAGCCTCCCCTAATCAAACACTGACGGCAAAACAGAGATTTTTTTTAAAAAATATTGTAAGAGAAATTTAGCTCACCTAGTAGGTTTCCCGAGAAGTTAACGGGCAAGATAATGCCCACGGAGAGAACGCCCACCACTACCAGCAGGCCGATGATGTGGCGCTGAAAGGACAAGTAATGCACTGCATCCTCACCACACTTCTCCCTTATCTCTTCATCCCTTCAGAAAGAACGCAGCAACAAAGACAACTACTTAAGAATCATTCAAAACAGCGAAAAACGATTTTCAAAACTCATCAGTGCTACTCCAGCTTTCTTATTTCTTATAGTATACTGTGAGCAGGCTGACTCACTTGATGCGGAAGATAGCAGTTAGCCAGGAGCAGAAACCCTAAAAAATAAGAACAAGAAAAAAGAGATCACAGAGCTGAAGGTGTTGTACCAGCTTTCACATGCATACAGTTTGACTTGGTTGAAGGAAAACCATGTTTCATATTTAAACATCAACGTTATACTTACTGTGTCTCTCTGCTCTATGTCCACAGAACTGGAAACAGAGGTGAGGCGCTCATAGCGTTCAGGTGTCTCTGATGTCATAGCAGAGGCCACACTATGCAGAAAACAAAACAAATACCATTTGCATGACGTTACATAACTACCCAGCATCACCACATACCATACAAGTGGATGTTAGTTCTGTGTCTTGGGACAACAGGTATACCTTCAGTATGGAAAAGGCGACAACACAAAAACACAGACTAACACACGCCCTGAAATGAACTGAAGAGATTGTCTTTGTTGGCCAACTCACAGAGATTTAGTTTGGTAAACTAGGAAACCACAGGGACGATCTCTGCAGCCACATTTCATGCAGCGTTAGGAGTCAAGAGCCTACTTCAAATAGGTGGAGTACACCATCACTGTCAGAGGAAAGGTAGCAATAACACATTAGAAGGCAAAGCTCTGCTGAAAAGAGCATTCACAGAGGAAACAACAGGAGCCCAATGATGATCAAGAGGCATATTTATAGAGTTTTTCCAGCAGAACCACAGGTTCTCTTTGACATAGCACACTGCCAACGCCTCAGTGTTTACTATATACAAATTTGATTGCACTCCCTTGGGAGGTCATGACAGTTCAAATTACACACAACTGCAAAATATGAAGAGAACCCAGACTCTGCTGGAATCCCAACAGTGGTTCGGTGTTCAGTTCTACATGAAAGAATGACGTCACTCAGGGCTCTAAGAAATCTCTAATGGAATGAGGAGAGAGCCTGAGGCCGTGATAGTCAGTGCTCCTCTCCCACATTCCTGCAAGAAGACGGAATAGCTCATCTCGGCTCTAGAAGACAGGATATACTGTAGCTACACCATGTTAGGGCCTGTCTATGAACAACCACAGACCAGGGAAGTATTACCTCTCCCTGTAAGCATCCTGTCTGTGTGGCTCATGCGGCGCGCTCACACAGAAGAAGTCCGAGCTTCATAAAGAGGTCAATACACAGATTAGCACACACAGATCTGATTAGGAAGGTGAGAGAGGACAGGGACACCCAACAGCAGAAGTACAAGAGTGACAAGGAGAGGAGAATAATTAGGAGCCTGGCACTGGGAAATGCCTGGAGGAGGAAAAAAACGCAACCATCAAGAGTGAAAAACAGGCTGAAACCCACTGCGGCCTGGGCAGAATGGACAACACGAGTTATGAGTTGGGTTAACTACAGAAAGGGGGAAGAAGAGAAGAAAAAGGAAGTGAGTTTAGGATATGGAGAGATAACATACTATTCCCGATCATCCAGGCGACTGTATCGTTGATCCATTCTTCTGCTGAAAAAAAAATAAGCAAAACAAATCCATTCAGCTTAGTTAAGAGGAAATGACCCTATTGGCCAGAAAGGGTGCTGCTTCAGAGACAATCTGGGGAAGCATATTACACCACAAGCATACCAATGAAGGTTTCCATTCATTCTGGTATACGTTATCCAGCCACATAAACACATTTATGTCCCTTCCATTTACTTTGTGTGTCATGACTTATGTTGCTGTAACAACGTACACATAAAATGTATCACCCATTTTTGATTGTCCGAGTTTCTCAATAGGGTTGCATCCACTATTCTGAAGTTTTAGAATAATTTAACAGACAGTGATCTCAAGTCAGAGTCATGAGACAACAAACTACATTTCTTGTCTGTTACAAAAGTGTCCCATGCTGCCACCCCCTCCCATCCTCCCACCACGCTCCAACCCCATTCTCTGCTCACATGCAGCTGCAAAAACAGTGTAGCTGCAACATCACACAAACGCAGCAGGGGGAAGTAGGTAATGGAGCACTGTGTCATGTACTGTTCCAGGGTTCACAGACAAAGACGTCTGGAGCAATGTCTGATCTCTGTATCTCGCTAACTTGATCAGTTCACCTCATGGTGTAGGAGTTTAAAAGGAGCAGTGGGATCAGTCCTTGTTCACAGGCATCTCTTTGGCTACTTCCACAACTGTTCTCATTATTAAATCAGTGTGCAGACACCAGTCTCAGATTTTCTCGATAAATCTGGCAGCATATCATACAAGCTCCAGTCTGTGGGTCTTGGATGTAGACAGTGGCTTTGAAGTGGTTTAGGAAATGGATCTAAGGGGATAATTGTACTGAAAATATTTCCTAATAATTTGTGTCTTATTCCTCATTTTCAGACTTATTCTGTCAGCAATCTGGCTTCACTATCTCCAACTGACCCTGGAATAAGTGACAAAGCATGACAATGTCAAAGTGCATTGTTGCCATTAAAAGGACAACTGCTGACACAGATTTCCTGTCTGGATCATCCTTGTGACGTCTGCTTCTGTCGAAAAATAAATCCAAACCTCAGAGTTTTTCTTTGTCAACTAACATCTAGACACCAAACACTGATAAAATCTGTTCTGGGAAGATAAATCAATAAGGACCACCAGCTAGAAAAGTAAAATTAGGCAATCATGACAAAATTCTGGCATCTTAGCAAGATGAAGAAATTGATGCAAAAATAAGTCAAACACTATCAGAGAGTAAAAATAAACTCTTTTTGAAAGAGAGTGTTACCATCCTACTGTGTATTCAGAGAGCCAAAGTCTAGCAATATCCCAAACTGTGAGCAACCATGAAATTGTCAGCAAGTGTCAGTGTTAAATAGCCAATATACAAAGCATAACATAATGGCCTGGTTTTAAAAATGCTTATCAAGGTAATGGTTCATTAAAAATGTTTAAAATCATAATCAACCATTTTTTGATTTATTTAGGGCTCTGTCCAAAACGCAATACATCCCTTGAACTTCAAATTTAAAGGTGCCCTATGGAGGATTTTTTTTGTAAACAAACAAGTTAAGTTTGCCGTCACTGTTATTCACCAAATACCATTTGTGTATTATTGAGCTGATGACAGGCTTTTGTCACATTTTTTGCGTGTAGACCAACATACATTCTGTGACTGTATGCCAATTACATTCAATAACCCATATTGGTTTTGAATCAAGACTGTTTCTGATTTGATGCCTGCTTAACTGGGTCTATATAAAGTGCTGTCTTAACCAACAATACAAGCTTATTTCCCAGCCCAACATCAAATAAGGATCAATAATAAAGATGACAGTGTGGTAAAGTTCTCTTACAACATTCATTAATCTGCACTTCACCACAGAACACAACTACTAAATTAAAGACGACAAAGTGTAAGTTAACACATACCACAAACTGAAACTGTAATAATCAATTATTGCACATTCTAAAAAATATCTGATTAGGTCATTTAGGTTAGCAACATTTAGCTTTTGTGTCAAACAGTTAACTCCGGACAATGGTTTCTACCCAATATTAACCATTAATCACTGTTGTACATTGAGTATTTGTAATATTCATGAAGAAATTATGCTAACAAAACAAATTTCAGCCATAGCTCCCATATTTGTGCATGCTGGACTAAATGTTATTGCTTTCCATGTTTCCTAACAAGTTAGTGAGAAAGACTTGGCACTGGACTGGCCCAGTCTGGAGGACCAATATGTTGGTATTACCTGTCAGCGTCAGTCACCAGAGCGAGGCGCCCATAGTCCCATGCTACTTTTCTCAAGAAGGAGAACACAAACAGCAGCCCCTAGAAGCACAAAATAAACAGTGCATGTCACCTTTAGTCCCTTTATTTACATCACAGTTACAAAGTTATATAAGTGCTTCAAGGTGTTTAACACTCAAAAACACCTTCCTGGAAGTATTTTATCTCTGTTCTGAGACTTAGAAAGAAAATAACAAAGATTGCAAGTCATGTCTAAAATATGTTGTTGCAAAAATGCATTATTAAGGTGTAGTAACAAGTAGTAAACTCCATTTGACTAAAGGAAGTACTTACCAAAAAGCACATAAAGTCAAGGGCAAGGACAGTCGGCACTCCACCAAAAGGCAAACCCTGTAGTACTGTACTGCGAATTCGAGCTGAGTAACAGTAGTCCCTGGAGGTTGAGTTGGGGGGCAGTGTCGGACAGCTCTCTGAATTGGAGCATCCTTGCACCCCCCAGATAGCCATTACTAATATCAACAATTGGTACATCACTCACTGCAGCATGTTGACAATCTGTAAGAAAAAAAAAACAAGACAAATTTTGAAACCACTAAATATATACTAAATATACTGAAGTAATACTATTTGACTCCAGCCATACTGGACACACTGTGTCTGTATCTAAGACAACAAAAGTACCTCAGTATGCTAAGAACATTGATAGGAAGGGAGAGAAGATAACTGACAAGGTTGTATCATAAAACACAGCTAATATGCATCTGCTTTTCCTGTCTACTGAGGCCGGCATTTCTGTCTAGCCGTTAGTCACATGTTGAGCCGTTGCTGTTGAGCACGAGTGACAACTGGAGCATGCTTTTTGTAAGCCATGATACACTTTCTGTTCCTTGTTTCTGACCACTATATGTGTCAATGACACCTAGTTAACTTTGTGCTCAATTTAAGGGAACAATTGCTGTAAGGGAAAAGGGTGTTAAGGTGTTGAACAGATGTCAACCAGCAATTTTCTATTGTTATCCAGCAGACAACACCGCAGGAACAATGCTGGTATCCTATCAGGAACATGTTTCTTGCCAAATGTGATGTAAACTACTAAATCATTTACTCTTAACGCAGGTTTCAAGGCAGTGTAGTAGCAAGTCAGGTTTAACAGATGTGGCCTGTTGGGATGAGTCTACCACTGGTGAGCTTCATATTGTGTTACTTTATATTCTTTTTTCCGTTCTATAATGCATTTCAGTCAGAAACAACAAGCAGTTCACCAAACAAAGTGCTTAAAAGCTAATGATGGAAACCACTGACAAAACTTGGCTGGTGTATGAAGTGCAATAAGTCGTGACACATATATCCAAACAAAATAGAGAGAGAGACACTTATTTTTTAATCAAAACCTTAGCATTCAAGCTTGCTGGAAATAATCTAAGAATAACATTTTTTTTGACCTGTCACAAAGTGAGATACGCTAACTACAGTAAACGTTAAATAGCCCAGGAAGGGATGCTTTTGGTCAAGAAATAAACATATAGCAGTTTAACCTTGGTAGTAATAATGACGGGTAGGCCAAAAGTATTGCTCTGATAAAACACTACCCATTAAATCAACATCTGTATGTATCTGTTTACATGACATTGACATAAACTTTGGAAAGACCTAACACCCTACACAGAAGCCCTGTAGTTGAGAAATGGAAGAGTATTTTTACTGACTTACAGGAAACAGCAAGGACGCTACAAAATAATGGCTTGACATCCTGAGAAAAAAATGTAACTTCTCCAATCATTTGTGCTGATCCAGAGGCTCACATGTGTAAAAGGCTGATTATTTCACACAGAGTGACCAAAAGGCTTGGAGAAGGCACGTAGGTGTTCTGGAGAGAGCTGGCAAGTATGTTTTCACAGCTTGCACTGCAATACTTGTGCCCTTCTACCCACTATTATCAGCAGTATCCACAATGCTGCTCATCTTCTCTAACACTAACTCATTTATCCGCTCCCTGGAATGCTGTGACATCAGTGGAGAGGGACGCAGCCAGAGCTGAACAATAAGACGATAGAGACCACAGGGTTCAAATGGACCGGTCTCAACCCAAGGAGGACACAACACACCCCCCTGTGCCTTCAGCAACACTGCTGCACATCGTGGACCCATTTCAACAAGTTGAGGCTGTTTGACATTCAGCACCAACATCTTGAAAAGGAAATCAAAACCACTTATAACACTGAAGATGCAGATGTTGGTACAGTAAGCACACAGTTTGGCAGCAGTGGCAATGTCATGGGAACGCCTGAAAAGGTCAAGTACTGTGTATCTTTTTGAGTGTTGCAGTCAGTCTTCATTTTTTATTATTATTATTATTATTATTATTATTATATGCAACGTCCATCTATAAATGTTGGGGAATGCAAAAAAATATAATATTCAAATATTCAAGCAAAACATCTAATGTGAGGCGTAGAGTATCACACAGATTTACAATAAATGTGGTACACAGCAAAACAATAAAAAAATAAGTCAAAGCAAAAATGTTGCATTTTAATTTATGGCTTTGTTTTTGTTTGTTTCTTCCTTTTAAAATTCAAACGGTCTGTGAGTACCACTTGCAGCTGAGAGTGCAATCCGATGTTATTGCTACATTATTGGAAAATCAAATATAAAAGGCAATAAGCAAAAACAGACCAGAGTGAGAGAGAAAATCTGTTATAATACAGCTTTGAAAACAAAAAAGAAAGATAAATTGACAATGCAACAACCCCGCAATAAAAGTCTGCTATCTTTTAGAAGCTCATATTTGATTAGAGTAGAGCCGAGTTGACATCTTCACACAAAAATTGAGCAATCTGGACTGCATTACAACACTGTTTACATTTTTGTGCATTACCTGTGTCATAGTGTTTGCCTTGAGGTTGTTTTCTCGATAGTGTGTGTTTGAAGGTGCCCTATGGAGTTTTCTTGTAAACAAAGTTTTGTTTGCATCAGTATTTTTCACCAACACACCCTGTGCGCTTCACTGAGATGGCACAAATTTGTTTAATACATTTGCTTTCTCAAGGAACATTTGAGAAGCAGTTTACTATTTAAAATCAGGTTTTGGTTATATCCATATGTAGTACATAAGACTTCTGCATTTGCAAAAGTTTGGTCATCCTATAAAATTAGTTCTTGGTAACCCAAGCCAGTAACTGCTATTGATTAAGGAATTTTCACCCGCTCTTATCTGGACATCATTTCAAGTTCTGAGATATTCTTATAGCTTTAGATTATTGTTCTATTGTGAAGGCCAGACTCCTTTCAGTTTGCGCACTGATTCTGATTGCATGACATTTGCATCCAAAATCTGCTGATGTCTCTATCTGTGAAATACCGTGCAAAGCACAATGTGTCCACCCGCATGATTAACAGTAGGCTGGGTGTTCTTCTCATCAAATGATGTAATTTCCAAAACCTATCTCACATCAGCTAAACTTTCATGTTGCTTCTTCTTAGTCCTATGGGGATTTTACTTTGTCTCTCTGCCTAGAAGACACAGTTTAATTTTTACATACTGTTGCTCTTTCACATCTTGTCTCGACTAACACAGTTCCTCTTATCTGTTGTTTTGCAAGCTGGAGCAGCTTTGAAATCTTTTCGCTTTTCCCTGCTTTGTAAGCAGCAATTAGCTGATCCTCAGTCATTTGCTTTCGGTTGTTAGGTGTTACCACAAGGTTTAAAGAGTCTAAGAATCAAGCGCTGGGATTTGGCACACACAAGTTAGGACACCAATAGCATTCACTCATGCACACAAATGCTTCAAACAGAACAAGAATTTGTATATGTGGTTTTAGAACCAAACTTGAGACAGCCATCAAGTACAACTTACCCAGAAAAATATAGATGAAATAGTAAATGGCATATTAATAAATTGTACTCAAGGAAAGCAATATCCATGTAATCCCTAACTTTTCAAAATTCTGCTGAGATTCATAATAAGTATCTGCTGGCTAAAGATGCAATAGCTCTTTATTTTGAGTGACTACAATGGAAATCTGAAATTTAGGTAGGATGACATGAAATATTAAATTAAATTGTTAATGTTTGTGATATAATTAAGCTCTGGTTGGTGTTTTTCAACATGACAAATCCCATTTTTATCAGTTTCAATTCTACAATTATTCTACGAATAAACACAAATTTCTACCTAGCAGCAAACATTGCAGACAAAAAATAATTTAAAGCTAATTTTATTCATATCATATGAAAGTGTCAAACAATTTTAACTGCACCGTCACTGTGTGATTAAAGCATGACTCAGCCGCACACGAACACTGTGCCACCTTTTCCACCTGATGCTAGTTGCCATGGTACCACCACTCTGGCACACATTCTCAAAATACAAATAAACATGAAGGGGATGAAGGCAGTGGGAGAGAAAAACCTGACGTGTCCATTTGTAACTCAGTCTAGAGTGAGCATGCTGTTTGCCGCAAGCAAAACAAATTGGTTTGTCTAATTGTCCTGAAGAACACAAATATTTAATAAGACAAACCATATCTGAAGACAACATCTACCAGCACACAGGAAATGGAAAAAAGTCATATGATACACGGCCTCTTTCAGCTCCAGGCAGGCAGCCACTTGCTCATTAGCTGCCAATAATACAGATACAAACCTTTTTACTGTTAAATGTACCTCCAGCTTGATGCTTGCCATCTAGAATTACACTCAAGCACGCTGTTGTGCATTTAAATCTATGTTGTTTTCAGTCTCTCTGTGATTGATTTCCCAACTAAATAAATTGAATTTAACAAAGGAGGGATACAAAATAGGTAAGTTCAACAATAAGTTGAATAGATTTTGTTTAAACCTTTCATACTACTATATGTTATTTATGACTATTTGATTGTTTATATCAAATTTAAAACTATGACTAGCAAGAAGATATAAGCAACCTACAAGAGTTCCACTACTATCAATTTTTTACTAAGATGTTCAGATATTTCAGCAGAAAGAAAAACAACAACAACTCAGTGATAGATATTTACCAAAGTTGGTTCAAACCAGTCACGACTTTGATGCATGTTTTTCACAGCCGAGTAACAAGTAAAACTGATGCACGGGATGAAATACAGATGTCATGTTTGTCATTCAGATCAAACGTCTACTACAGTTCATAAATGGTCGGCGATATACTTATCACAATGCAAAAATGAGGAGCAAACATTTGTGCATTTGTGTAAGGAAAAAGCCAAAAACACCTGGCTTATGTAGATGTTGCATTTCCACATGCAATCGTTCAATGCAATCAAACCATACTAGCATGTCTGAATATTAATACTATGTGCAAACACAGCTCTGGACCCTTGTTTATCTAACAGAATCAAAAACCTGCCTTATATTTTAATGTGTATTCTTCCTGCTTCAAAGCCCTATCAAACCTGGCATGAGTCCTCCAGCCATGCTGATGGCAGATAATACAGATTTGTACATATTAACCTTGTTTGTATTAGTCTGTAAATCATTGACAGCTACTCGGTGCTTGAGCTTTGATTATCGTAGATTTTCATGATGTCAGAGTATGGTTTCATAACCATGTCCAAGCATTACATAAAATTAGAAACAACAGCGAAAAAAAATGTAATTCAAAGGAGAATAAAATCAAATAAAATCTTCTCCTTTGCTGAAAACTGAGTGTGAACTGACTGAAACATAGGAAAATGAACGCGTGTGCCTTTTGAATTGATTTATTGTTTTACTGATTTATGAAGTAACAACACTCCATATGACCATGTGGTGCCCGGCTCATGAATGTGAGGTGTAGCATCAGGTGAAGGATATCCATTTCAGTTTCATTACTAATTCAAGCTTGGGCCATTTGATGGCATATTCAGGTGCCACTTTGCATTCAGGTTGAGATGTGGTTTTATCATTGTTTTTCACATTTAAAGATTGCAATGACTGCTGAAAAAATGTCTAATCAATTCAAAAACGGTCAATATTCAGCATGGAAAAGCAGAAAAATGGTAAACCCCAATGAAAAAGTAGCTAGTAAGGCATTTAGTAAAGAGTCAGGCTAGTGGGCCCCTTTGTTTTTCAGTCTCTGTGAAGTCATTATCAGCAGAAGTCTGTCAGGCTGACACTTCTTCTTGGAAGTTTGTTTTTATCAATATTTCTAACTTGTCGCCGTGCCACAGTTCGGCCTGCAACTAACAAACATTTTTTTTTTATTGTCAATCTATTAATCAATATTCTCAATAAACTAATCAATAAATTGCTTGGTCTATATTGTGTTGTGTCCAAAGACTTTCATGTTACCACCACAGAGGAGGACAGAAATTACCAAATTTTCAATTTTATGAAGCAGGAATCTGAGAATTTCTTTTTATTTTCTCTTTAAAAATTAACTTGAACTGATAAGTCTATATTTAAAATAGCTGGTGATAAACAGAACAGTTGACAATTAATCGATGACCTGGTTATTCTTTGCAGCTCTCAACACAAAGTGACTCACCCAACCTATGTTTATCCCTTTATAGGCTATGCACAGGGAAAGACTTAGGGCATTAACTAACACAGGCAAGCTGTGACTAGTCATCAGTCCACAACAAAGCCCGTATCGGTTTATCCTGTTGGTGTAAAACAAAAATCCCTCAACACAACAACGGTCATCACATCAGATATCTGGGGAATTCTAGGAATTGCTGATCTTCCGCTGGTTATCTAACTGCATGTCAAAATACTGCCCTCAACCCTATAGCCAAACAGGCAGACTTTAAACTCTAGCTGCATTGTCCCATATCTCCCTCTTGTAGCCTTACTTCCATGTACAAGCAGCCTCCCAGCAGCCATGCAATAAGGAGTTTTCCAGATAATCTGAAGAACATTCTCGCTATTGATCGATCTGATCACGAGAAGGAGAACATGATCAGTAGCAGCAAACCAAATATCCAAGCGCCGAGGAGGAGGCGAGCATAGTCTTTGGGCAAATAAGAAAACAACCGCGGGTGCTTATTCTTAAACCAAACTGAAAACACCACTATCAAACAACATACTTTCGCTTAATGACGCTAACTTCCATTAATTATGGAAACAATTCGCTCACATTACAGCTGACCTCACTGTTGCTGGATCGGCTAGCCGAACGCTAATGGGATGTGTTTATTGTTCTGACATCATCCATTAAGTTTACCAGCGAAGTAGCTAGCGGTGAACTGTCACCACTGTATGAGACAACTTAACAAATTAGTCAAGAAGCAGCAATAACTAGAGAGATACGAGATAAAAACTTACCTTTGTATGATACGCAGCAGGGGAACAAACTGTCACAATCTGCTAATGTGAGCTAGCAGTCAAGTGTAACCGGGACGTTAGCCAAGTTAGCCCGTCGGCGGAGCAAATAACAGGTGGAAGCTATCTGACCGCAGTTAATGTAAATCTCACGCTAACAACACTGAAGCTAACCAGACGGAGCCAGTTAGTCAAAGTGTCTAACTAGCTGTTAGTACTGACAGACGACTGTGAGCTGCTACGGTCGTGTGTGTCAGCCGGTTGAACAACTCTGTCGCGAGCCAAACCAGTCCAACGGGAGGCGAAGTCAGTCCGGTTTAGAGCGTCACATGTACAGAAGTAGATCGAGTAGAGAGGACACATCGACGTACGCCATCTTTATAGAGCCTTCCAACGGATCAGCTGGGTTAATACGTAATTGAGGGACTTTTGAAGTCCATGGGATACATCTTGCATCATGTCTTTACAAATTCCAAAATTATTTATCATGGAAACAATCACTTATCAATAAAAAAAAATGACTGGATGTCACTAAAATGTCAACAAATTTAATAACAACTGCCTTCTAATTCGTTAAACAATAATAAAATGAGCTTATTCAAAAAGTGTTTTGATTGATTTCTTATTATTAAAGTGAGATGCTCATGACAGTTATGTCTTTTTTTTGACAATATGTCAAATTTTATATGGTAAATAACAAATTGTACCTGCGTCTGAGAAATAACTTTCAACTAAGTTACAAAAACACCTCTCAAGGAAGTGTGTTAATTCCAAATCACATGACCTGCTCTACATGGTATCATTTCCTCCTGAAGAAAAGACTGGCAAGAGAGTGTAGAGTCAAGTGTGGATTTATTGCATGTCAACAGGTTTATTACAGCATCTTTATAAATAACTTTTATTTTCAATTTTACTCAATTGTATATATAATATTTAGAAGAATCTTTCTCTAACAATACCATGTGGTGTTTGGTTACAGGCGGCCATGTTGATTTATAGGCCTGAAAACATCAAAAATGTCAACTATGAAACCTGTCAACTATATTACAAAAAGTCTCTACTTCTCTACATCTGCATTTGGTCACATTTTGTCTCTGTTTCGCATTTCTGACTTTAAACTGATTCTGCCAGTTTATATTCATGGTTTACTTGGAGTTTTGGTTTCGTTCCTCCAATATTCCAGATAAGCATCTTTTATGACTGTAATAATTTGAGTGAGCCCGATTGGTGATTGGAGTATAGTGGTAGTCTGAGATTTATTAGGGTTGGGTATTATCTGATCAGTAAGTCTCAGGACTGACTGACTGAAGGGACTTTTTGGGCATTTCAGCTCTTGAGTTTGTAAACCTGAAATCTCAGTGTGTCTTGGAGGCATAATTTGATATGCAACAATCATCATAACAATCAAAATTTTAAGAAGAAGTGGCTAATTCTGCCCTGCATTCAGTGGTTGTTTTTGTTTCTCTGGATGTTTTAATATGGACTTGGAGAGTTCTGCATGCAGAATGTCTCTGGGATCTAATTTAGTCCTGATGACTGAGTGGACCCCAAACTTCATCCTCACAGAGGACAGTTGGTTGGATTACACAGTCAGATAATTCAGTACTAATTCTATTTTCTGTTGTGCATTTTCTATTGTTTTGTAATTACATTAAATGTGCCACAGGCTTTCAGTTTCATGCAGCTTCTATGCTGTTTAATGTCTATGTTTCTTCCCAGCGCGTCTCTATGACGTACAGCAACGCTAACAAACAAGCTAACAAGCAAGCTAACAGAGGGTGGTACGCAATTTTGAGGTTTCTTTTGAGTACTGTTATTTGTAAGAGCATAAATCGTTGACTTTCAACAATAAATATAAAGTAAAAGTAAAGCCTGTTTTTTACAGCAAGAAATATATGTTTCTTATACATTAATGGTTATTATTTCCGTCAGCTAGCTCAGCTACGGCTGCCAGTCGCGACTTAATGACGCAACACTTTTGACATTGGCATGGAGAATGATAGAAGGGTAACATTAGCAAGTTATACATTTTAAACTTAATTTTAACCCATTCTAATATAAGTGTCCTTGTGTTGTGTTACTATGTGTGGCAAAGACTTTAAACCAAGAAGGATTCTGCGTCATTGTTAGCACATGTCAGCCACCGTGTGATTTTTAGCTACTGCTAATGCTTTAGCATATTAGCTGCTAACCACTGATATCGTTTCTCTTTCCAGCTGACACAGTTTTTGCTGTAGTTATGGCTCTTCCTCGGCTTTCGAGGTCCTTTACTGGGCTTCTCGTTGAGACATCGTGCTTAATTCATCAGAGGACTTTTAGGTAAGAGATTTTGGAGAGCAATAAAGCGAAGACTTGGCAGCTAGCACGTTTAATCCGTGTTGTTTGGTTAATTTGACAAATATAAGTTTTTAAAACAACACTTCTAACCGTTTATTAGCACAACATTACTCCGACAAAGACGGGGTTCTGTTTATTGTAACTTCAAATGGAAGTTTGACACTATAAGAATATAACCTCTGTATCTGGAGAGAGTCCATATAATGCTGTTTACATGTGCTCCACAGGGAAAGTGTATGCGGTCACTTTAAATCTTAGTTTAAGAACGGGATGTACCAGCCTGATTTCATTGCATCACAGCTGATTTTGAAACTCATCGTGGCAAGTACACAGTACATGTCTGCAGGCTAAAGTCAGCTCCAGTAGGCAGCTTTAAATTGAAGACCTCTGTAGTCGTCAGTAATCACATCAAGTCATTGGCATTTATATAGCACATTTAAAGACACAGATGCTGCACCAAAGTGATTTTCAGTAGAGA
Source organism: Amphiprion ocellaris (assembly GCF_022539595.1). Lineage (NCBI taxonomy): Eukaryota > Metazoa > Chordata > Actinopteri > Pomacentridae > Amphiprion > Amphiprion ocellaris. The sequence goes on along the minus strand of NC_072781.1, from coordinate 15,717,635 downwards.
CACAAACATACACTACCAGTGAAAAGTTTGGACACACCTCATTCAAGGGTTTTTCTTTATTTTTACTACTTTCTGCATTGGTGATACATACTGAAGACATCAAAACTATGAAGCCAGATATATGGAATTATGCAGCAAACAAACATTTGTGAAATAACTCTAAATATGTTTTATATTTTAGATTCCTCAAAGTAGCCACCCTTTGCTTTGATGACAGCTTTGGAAACCATTGGCCTTCTCTCAATGAACTTCATGTGGTAGTCACCTGAAATGATTTTCACTTCGCAGGTGTGCTTTGTCAAGGTTAATTTGTGGAATTTCTTGTCTTCTTAATGGGGTTGGGACCATCAGTTGTGTTGTACAGAAGTTGGTTGGTACACAGTTGACAGAGACATGACATACCATCATTACTTTAAGAACTGAAGGTCAGTCAGTCCGTAAAATTGCAAAAACTTTGAATGTATCCTGAAGTGCAGTCGCAAAAACCATCAAGTGCTATGGTGAAACTGGCTCACATGAGGACTGCCCAAGAAAGGAAGACCAAGAGTCACCTCTGTTGCTGAGGATAAATTCATCTGAGTCACCAGCTTCAGAAATCGCAAGTTAACAGTACTTCAGATTAGAGCCCAGATAAATACCACACAGAGTTCTAGTAGCAGACACATCTCTACATCAACTGTTCAGAGGAGACGGCACCAATCAGTCCTTTATGGTCAAATAGCTGCTAAGAAACCACTACTAAGGAAAAGCAACAAGCAGAAGAGATTTGTTTGGGCCAAGAAACACAAAGAATGGACGTTAGACCAGTGGATATCTGTGCTTTGGTCTGATGAGTCCAAATTTGAGAACTTTGCTTCCACCCGCTGTGTCTTTGTGCGACGCAGAAAAGGCGAGTGGATGGTCTCTACATGCATGGTTCCCACCATGAAGCATGGAGGAGGAGGTATGATGGTGTGGGGCTGCTTTGCTGGTGACACATTTGGGGATTTATTCAAAATTGAAGGCACATTGAATGGGCATGGCTACCACAGCATCCTGGAGCGACATGCCATCCCATCTGGTTTGCGTTTAGTTGGGCCATCATTTATTTTTCATCAGGAGAATTACAGCATGTCTGGAAACTCCTTCAAAACTATTCGAAAACCATTTCCGGTGACTACCTCATGAAACTCATTGAGAGAAGGCCAAAGGTGTGCAAAGCAGTAATCAAAGCAAAGGGTGGCTGTATTGAAGAATCTAAAATATAAAACATGTTTTGACTTCACACTTTTTTGTTCACTACATAGTTACATGTGTGTTCATTCATAGTTTTGAAGCCTTTAGTGAGAATCTACAATGTAAATAGTCATGAAAATAAAGAAAAACACTAAATTAAAAGGTGTGTCCAAACTTTTGACTGGTAGTGTATATAAAATAAAATAGTATAAATATTGAGATTAATATCCTACAGTGTTGTTTATTGTGTGAAATTAACTGATTCATTTAAACATTAAGGATTAAAACCCAACAGAAATTATACAAAATACAAGTTAATCTGACTATAAAAAGGTTACGTTTTAATTATGGAGCTCAACTCAGCAGTTTTGAATATCAAGGCTAAGACTCATTATTATTAGTTATAATGGAGATTAACCAGAATTATGAATGAAAACCCAACAAATCCAAGCATTCATTGTGAAATGGATGATGTAAATGTTACAAAATAATAGGAATGAAGATTTGTGATTACTTTTTTAATTGAAAAGGAAATTATTTGCATGACATATCATTTTATATCTATCTATGTGATGTCACCATAGAGTCTAGTATACAGTCTTTGTCTGGTTTTATGTTGCTTCTGGTCTCAGGATATGGGAAGGAGTCCTTTAAAAATGGATGGGGATTAGATTTTAAATTGTACTGAAGCCACATTAATTTAATTTGCTGGTACAACAGCAGTTGGTTGTCTCTCTCTGCCTCATTGTCATCTAATTTAACTTTATTTACTGATATAGTACAATTTGTGTTTAGAAGAGCCTTAAATGACCCCAAGGTCTTATCTTTATTCACTGTAGAAGTATTTTTTTTCCAGTATGCTGAAAATGACGGATTTCCTCTTTGTCTTGTCAGTGTATCCACTGTTGCAGCAGCCATTCAAAAATTGACGAGAGTGCGTGTTGTGGACAACAGCTCTCTTGGAAATACACCGTATCATCGTTCGCCAAGAGTCATCCACGTCTACACCAAGAATGGCATCGGGAAAGTTGGCGACAAGGTGTTGCTTGCCATCAAAGGACAGAAGAAGAAAGCGCTAATCATCGGACACAAAATGCCTGGAGAATGCATGACTCCACGCTTTGATTCAAACAACGTTGTCCTAATTGAGGACAATGGTAATCCTACAGGAACAAGGATTAAGGTCCCTATACCCACACAGCTACGCAAAATGGAGGGAGATTACTCCAAAGTATTGGCAATTGCTAGTTCATTTGTATAACTGTGGGAAGTATGTGAACATTGTATGCGTGTTATGTTGTCTTCAATAAATTTAAAAGGAACACGTTGCAGTTGTTGACTCGTATTTTGTGCTGTTTCTTAATATGTGAACAGTAAAAGAGTCAAGATGTCTGGCATTTTGCAGAGGCTTCTTAATGTTTACAATAAATATAACCTTTACCTTAAATGCATAGGAGTGTCTGGGCTAAATGTCGCCAAGCCTTTATTGTTATGAACAAAGAAAGCATGAACCTTGAGAGAAATATTTATTGAAGGCACAAAATACATTCACAACACAAAACACAGGACTGGCACATTAGTATTAGCTGTTTATAACATGGTGTCAAGTATAAGGCATTCAGTATCAAGTGATTCCTGTGGTAGTCACTTGAGTGAACTGATAATTGTTATTAACGTGAGGCAACTTCACGAGCAGCTTCTTAAAACTAAAATCCCAGTGCAAAGTTGTTGTTTTTTTAAAACAGCTGCTAAAGAATTTAATTGAAATATTGAACACATAAAATGCCAAAAAAAAACCTTCATTGACATCAAACCGGGTCTGTACTGCCATCTACAGGTGTAAAAATGAAACTAGCATTGAGCACTGAGACAAACTTCCCATTTTCTGTTCTAAAATTGCAAAACATGAGCACAGATTAAGAGAAAAACTATAAGACTTAGAAAAAATACTAACAGATTTAATACCTCAAACAGCTTTTAGTGAGATTTCAGAATGACAGTGAACTTATTGTTAGTTGACATTGATACAGAGAGCAAAATATAAAATAAACTTGCAATGCAGGCTACGGTTAGTGTTTTTTGTCATGCACAGAGTCATGCTGTTTTAACAGTGATGACAGATTTATGCGACAGCGACTGCTTCATACCGTCGGTTTGCATAGTTTCTAAAATATAACTGGGACACACTCGGCGTTGTTGAACTTTGGTTTTCTATCATATAACTCGTTCGCTACGATTATTTACGCTGAGGTGGGATGTGTAAAAGGATCAACAGGTTACTAAGGCTCAGGGGTCTGCAGAGCTTCAGGTTCGAGGTCGTCTGCAGGCGCTTTATCTTCATTTGATACCCTCCAGCAGCGAAGATGGTCCTCTTCAACCACACATTGTCATATAAAGCCACTAGTGATGTGAGAAATAAAATTAGACAAACAGAAAAGAGGAGCAACTTTGTATTGAGATTTCCTTTTAAAAGACAACTCACCTCCGTGAGACTCATCTCAGCCACTCCTGACCCCTCCTTGTCAAAATGCTGGAAAGATCCTGTTAAATGTATAATTTGTTAATTCTGCTGTATATGCTGAACAGTATATATTCAGTTAATGTAAACAGCAATATTACTCACTGAACATGGCTTCAAGTTTGACCAAGCAGCAGATGAAGTTGTCAAAGTCGATCATCTCATTCTCTGCATACCGAGCTACCAGAATCTGGTTCAGTGTGTTGTTCAGTTTGAAACCTACAAGAGGTGATAAAAGTTCAAAATCAGGGCTGTAATGTTCATTTGTGAGTGCGAGTGCTAAATATAAACACTCTAAAGCAATATACCTGCTGCCTCCACAGCAAGTCGCATCTCATAAGAGCTCATGGCCCCTGATTTGTCGAGGTCAAACTGTCTAAAAATTACCTGGGAGACGGAGATACAAATGTAAAAAGAAATATAGAGATTCTAACTGTGTGTGATGTTTATTTTATTTCACTCGTTCTTACCAGCCACTTCCGGATCTTATTCCAGAGGATCTGAAACTCCACCATTCCTAAACGGGCACTACCATCTTTCTGGTAAACACTGTGTCAAGGGGCAAAACTACACACAATCACTGTTATGCTAAATGCATGTTTTCTTTTCTCGCAGCCCAAAAAGATTCGATCCATTCATGCCTGATAAGTCAATAGGATACGTCCATCAGGTTGACCATGGTCCTACACGATTCAATACTGAAGCCATCAGTCTTCAGATCCTGGTCTGAAATAGCAAAAACACTGATGTGAAACAGACTGACTAACAAAAGCATGGCTACACAGAAGCTTGATTCAGTTCAGGAAATGGATGGTGTGCACCCAACAGTGGAATTTACTATAGCAATGTGAGATTTATTACCACTATAAAAAACTTCCAGCAGATATGAATTGTTCTAAAGATAACCAGAAAACTCACGGCGGGAGACGACTCTGTTTAGAATGGTCCTGAGTTCGCGAATAGATATCTCCATGTCCTGGAAAAGCACAGAAAAAAGGACGTGCAAGTTTTTAGCCCAAGTAAGAACAACTTTTTTGATTTCATAGAACCATTTTGGATATTTAGGCTTCAGATATTTTCTAAAACTATTACACGGCAAACATTACTATTACTACCACCAATATCGGGGTTTTCCTGGCTCAGAATGGACCTCTGGGGTCGCATACAGCAAAGACAATGAATCTGTGTTAGCTTATTGGAATGAAATCTATTATTTCTGACCATGTGATTACAAAAATGGTTCTTTTAGCAGTGATGCGCTAATTAAAACTTCTATGGGAGGTACTAAAATTCCCTCTATGCAGAAAAAAGCCAGAATACTACACATAAAAATAATATAAGTAGTGTCAGGAAGTAAAGACACAAATGACAGAGCTACTTTTCAGAACCTACCTCTCCTGCTAGTTGAGCAAACATAGACTTAAACGAGTCATCAATGTCATCTTCTGTTATTTCCTCCTGTAGGAAAGCAAAAACACAAAAGTCACTGGAGTGATTCATGCAACCAATAAAATAGAATAAAATTTCCAAAGCGCTGGTCAGCTGATACGTACATCATCTCCCAAATCGGCAGAGATTTCATCATCCAGTTCTCTGCAATTGACAAAAACACAAATATGAAATTTCCTTTCCTAACATTTAAAAAAACCTGACATTAAAATCACATTAACTTGATTACGTACTCTGTTTCTGACTGCTTTTCAGTGAAGACTCTGAGGACAAAGTCGGCCTCTTTCCCGGGCTCGAAGGTGGACGGGACAATGAGGTATTCTCCTGGCGGCAGACGCAGTCGAGTGCTCACCTCCCTGAGGTTGATGAAGGTCTCTGAGCGAGCACAGGACGAATGGCTCAAAAAGAAATTCTTCTTCAAATGGACGTTCTGGCAGCCTTTGTACTGAGGGCAGCAGGAAAAAACGCATGGGTTTAGATGTAAGCAGGTTTTAAGATCCACCTGATTAAAATTGTGTATGCTTTACATTACTGCCAACTATTTTAAAGGTATAACAGAGCCTATTTTTTTCACCTCATTGCATTTCAATGAAAATGGGCTTCATATAAGTTGGAAAAATAGTAAAAAGTTCCTAATGTATTTGAGTATATGGGTTGGTTGTAATATATGTAAGGTATGTAGTGTACTGATTATAGCAATGTGATAAAAAAAAATGAGTAGACATGCAGGAAAAATGCTTCATAAACTAAAATAACCAGCAGTATTGTAAAATACACAGCAGGTACAGCTAATAGGTTAAAACATGACCAATCTCCAGTGCAGTGCTATGGGCCATGCTGTCATCCAAATTCTTTGCTAAAATAAACACTGAGAGAAAGTGATGCTCTGCTTACCTCTTCTGGAATCTGCAAAAGAAGACAGAGGAAACATAAATTAATTCAAGCAATGTAATGTAATGGAAACAAGTCAATAAACTATAATAAAGGACAACACTGATTTTCCATCTCTGTTCTCACCTCATAGAGAGCAAAGCCAATGGTGTGCATGTCCTGACCTTGGCGGCGATATCTGCGCCGATCCTTCTGCATGAGGGCGACTAAAAAACTACACGCCACCTCATCGTCCTCTGGGTCATCATCCTCCTCCAGCAACGTGATCTTATACTGAGGGTTGATCCAAAATGTGTCTGCACAGATGGTGATTTTATGTTAGTCTGTTTTATAGTCCCAGAGTACATTAGACAATGTGTTTACACTTTAGCTCTCTGTAGCTGCAGTTTTGTAGATGCTTTTTGCACCTGTGACATCCTTATTCACTGGTGGCTTATATTTTACTGCAATATAAAGTCCTACATCTCTATGGGAACAAAATGGCTAGAAGGAGAGAACTAGAAACAGATTCTATGCCGTGCAAAAAAATAAATAAAGTGCCATAAATTCTTTAAAAGTTAATTATTAAGTTAATAATTAAGTATATTTTCTTTTATAGTTAATTTTACAAAAAAATTGAAAAACCTGGAATCAACATTTACATTGCTGTTCCACAGGTGTTAACGATACTGTATAAAATGACGGCTGTACATACTTTAGATATTTTACTACTTACGATTTTTTATTTGTTTTCATATCTGCCTCCTATCTGCTTTGTCGTAACAACTTTAAGCTCAGCCCAGCTCAGCCAAAAAGTCCCTGAATTTTTTATCACACTACTGTTGGTTGCAGCTACCTCACTAGTGGCTTCACAGCTGCAAGAGGAAGCGCAGGATATTTTGTTTTTTACAGAATCTGGTTGGCGAAAACTGTCTATTTTTGGCAAAATTTAAATGAGCCATGTTAGGTGATTTTAATAAAATATCATGATTTAAGCTTAGATTTGGAGCATTTATGACATATCAGAGATGCTCAGTCATCTTAAAGTCACAAATCTATTTATTTTTTGGTGTTTTTGCAGTTTCTAGCTCTATGCCTAAAACAAATAACACATTTATGGAACCCTGTGGGATGTTTAGGGATTCAGAGGGTTGAGCTGCTATCATTTAATTACTTTGTTAGTTAATATTATCTGAGTCTTTGTATACACTTAAACACGAAAGGTAATTGTGTCGTTATATGGTTGTGACTCACTGGGATGGTTCCTGCAGCCCCCGGCGGTGCTGCCTCTCCTCCATGTTCCGTAGAACTTGATGGTGTTCCAGTGGCTGAGGCTGTCCTCGCTCAGAACATCTGGAGTCAAGTTGCAGATCTCCAGTCGAGAAAACTGCCTCATGAAATCACTGAAGGACATCCTGGAAGATGAAAGTCAGACGAAATATAAAACTTTTTACAATTTTAACGATACTACTGTCATATGGAGCCACGAGACAACACATCATACTTTAATAATCTGTACAATAAGCGTAAAAATAAGATTCCAGCAAATTCTGTCCTGTTTAATATGTATTTGTACGGATTAAACAGACAATGCCAAGCATGATTATAAGTGAGCTTTAGAGCTTTTCTTGGGTAAATATTGCCACCTAGAGGAACACCGTCCTTAGCTGTACTTTCATCCTTTCTGTTTCCATTGTGTGTTTCCACCGACCTCACAGGGAAATAATTTAGCAACAGCTTTGGCCACAGTGTCAATTTTGACCGCACTGAAGCAACAACAAAGAGCTACTGGATGCAGCGTCAGTGAAGATGGTTGCTGCACTGATGTTTATTGCGTTAGTCTACATGTGAAATTTACTTTGTTGGTAAGGACACTAAAGAGAAGAAGACTCTCCCTCCAACAGGACTTCTTGAAGGCAGAAAAAAAACAGCACTTGTTGCCTTGTCTTCCTTGAGGTAACTAATCAGCATCAAGTCTCGCAAAGTATTTTTTCAGGGCAGCTTAAAAATACTATCGAGTAGGTATTTTTTTCGCCCTTGAAAATGGCCCTGAAAGAAGTTCTACAGTGGGAGTTCCTGCAGTCAAAACATGCACAAAGATGTAAGGCCAGGAGTTCATGTTAAGGTGGCAACATCAGGCTACCTGTTTCCCCATTTCAGTCTTTGTGCTATGTTAAGCTAAGAGTCTCCTAGTGGTAGTGTTTAAAAATCAGCATACAAACACCAGAGTGGTAACAATCTTCTCAACTGACTCTAGCACAAAGAAACAAATTTTGCAAAATATCAAAGTATTCCCTTAAAATCAGCCAACTACAGAAAAGTTCCCATATTCTGACATCTTACCAAAACTCTCCATCTTCCATCTGAAGATGCAGATCTTCTCGTTCAGAAGGGTCGATGTCGTCCCATTCAGGGGCGCTACAGATGACGTGACAAAGCAAAGGGAGATGATATAACAAAAGGAACAGATGAAAAGTTTTTGTACACCGTTATATTCACGCTTGTGCACACTTACTTGTCACTCCAGGCACCGGTCCATTCCACCTGGCCCCAAGGGTTACGTATTCTGATCAGGCGTACCATGTCGCCATGGTAATCCACCTACATAAACAACAATGCGACAGGAAATGTACAGTCATAACTAGCGTGCGTGATGATAACTAAGAGAAATGAGTCATACACAGACAGACCTCCTTCAGCCCAGTGACTGAGTAGGCATGGCCTTTGACAAGCTTCTTGAACGTAACAGCCTCCATGTCGAAGGCACTGGTGATCTGTACGAAAACAGCACAATTACTGCATGTAAGTATGAATGCCCAGAAATAAAGAGAGAAATTAATGTGAGTGGCCTTGTCAAGATGTAATATTGATCTTGGGTGGTGTGCTCGTGGTTTTTATTAGCACCTACATCGATAGAGCAGCCCAGCAGGGAGCCTCTTTCCAGGGCTTTGCTGATTATCCTGTACAGATTTCTGGGAGCCTTGCGGAGCTCGTACATCTCAGAAACACCACCGGTGAAGTCCTCGAACCCTTCAGTGGTGCTTCCCCCAGACAGAGCCTCATAGGAGCCATTCAGCCTGACAACACATTAGGAACACATTTCAGTTTGATCACCCTAAACAGCAGCACTTCAGAATATGATTTCCTGCTAAAAATGCTTATACTGAATAATGCAGAAACTGGGCAGAAGCTTTCAATACAATACCTACTTGGCATAAGCTTTCTCCAAGAGTGCACTCCAGAACTCATTGCCCTCCGCTGAATGGACAAACATGAGCTCCCCGTCTTTGACAGGCAATCTGTCATCAATCACAACATCTACCCACTCACCAAACTGCCAGAACTGCAACACAGAGCAATAATCAAGAATTACATCTATCTGAACTGCTTGGAAAGGAAAAGAAAAGAGTAGAAGATGATCTTAAAGTACCTGGAAGTGGAAGATTCCAGCGTAATCATCTTGGAAGGACTGACCATGTGGAACAACCCGGTGAAGAAGCCTCTCGTTCAGGGTGAGAGAGCCGATGGCTGCTAAGAGCCAGCAGTCACCTACAAGTGAGAAGAAGCATTTAGCAACCTCCATCTAAATGTTTCTACTGTTTATTAGAACAGATTTCACATCAAGGACTCACCCAGGGCTCCCTGACAGATGTCTGTTCTGGTGGCGCCACCCACGATAAACTGAGGGTCATCCGTCAGTTCCTATAGAGAAATTTAATATCCAGTCACCTTCTCCGACCAATGAGGACATTTTATGGTTTACTTTGAGGCGCCACTTCTTTCAAATCATTGCTTTTCTTGCACATATGTGCCAGGTTCCTGTGTTTTAATGAGGCACTGTAAACACATGTCACAGCGAGGGAGCAGTCAGAGAATGCTATGAGCTAACAACAGCTGCAGTGGCCTGAGAAGTTCCTGTCCCTACTTGTCCTATTCTGTCTGGGCCTGCAGACACCACATGAGACAGTGTCACCAATATGCTTGTTTATATGAGATTTAAGCTCCAGGCATCACCAGCAGCAGTCAATAACTACATGCCAGTTGTGAAATACTACATGAAAAGGATTCAAAACAGTCATCAGTTTATCTCTAGCGCTATGTCTGGATGTGCACAGAGAGTGTATTTGTGATTTCATGCACCCACATAAATCAAAAGTATGGTCTTACCGTGGGCCTCATCCACTCCACATCTCTAGTTTTAGAGGAATAGGGTGCGAGTTCCTTAAAGCCCAGCGATGGAGGTTCAGCGGGGAAACAGGGGTCTTCAAACAGGCTGCCGGACTCCACACACTCCTGCTTCAGCGCCTCGTAGTCCTGGTTGTTGAAGTGCACAGCCTGGTCCTTGGAGCCCATGCCTTCTGCCCGCAGCCTGTTGGCGTGTATGCTTGCAGATATCCCTCCAGCCGGATACATACTGGTGAAAGATAAAAATATGGAGCTGGTGGGTGGGCATGCACGCTGCCACCTATAAATAGCCACAAGCTTATCAGCAACACACTCTTGTCTAAGAGTTACAGCACAGCAATCAGGAGAAGGGCGTGTGTTTAGCAAAAAAAAAAAAAAAAAAAAAGTCTGCTTTCAGCTAATTGGAAACCCCATGTGTTACAACTGCATTACATAGTAAGCCTGCAAGTAGCACAAAGCTGGAGCTGTAGCCAGAAAAGAAACTGAGGACAGAGCCTGAGGGTTCTTATTCATCCATTACAGTTTTGGTTTAAGTGGCCTAAAAACCTTAAAAACTGAGCTTTTCATGTTGCAATTCCTGCATTTTTAGACTCTATAGGTTTAAATTTTACTACATTTCAGCCAACAAAATAATAACTATATAAAATATTCAGCACTTCTTCTCCAAACTTTGACATACCATTTATAGCATCGTGATGGGAAATGATGGATCGATTGTTAAGCAATTTACTGATTAACTGTGTGAAGTGATTAAAAAAGACATTTTTGTTGTCTGTGCTCAATTATTTTGAGAGTAATGAGGTTCACATTGTTCAAACTCATGACTCCAGTATTTCCAAACTCCAGGCTACAGCCCTGCAACAAGAAATAACTCCTTACAATAACCAATTTATTTAACATAATTAATTTAATAACCAAGTGAATTTCCCTACTTTAATCTCAAGAAGTAATGGTAGGTGGTGGGATATAAACCCAAAGTAAAATACACAATCGTTCAAAAGTTTGGGGTCATCCAGACAATTTCCTGTTTTCCATGAAAGCTCACACTTTTATTCATGTGCTAACATAATTGCACAAGGGTTTTCTCATCATTAATTAGCCTTTCAACACCATTAGCTAACACAATGTAGCATTAGAACACAGGAGTGATGGTTGCTGGAAATGTTCCTCTGTACCTCTATGTAGATATTCCATTAAAAATCAGCTGATTCCAGCTAGAATAGTCATTTACCACATTAACAATGTCTAGACTGTATTTCTGATTAATTTAATGCTATCTTCTGCTTTACTTTCAAAAATAAGGACATTTCTAAGTGACCCCAAACTTTTGAACGGTAGTGCATGTTGCTGTGCAAACCTTAGTTATAAACAGACAGAAATGAAGGCTGCGCATATTTGTTATTGTTATATAGCCACAATATAGGCATGAAAACAGGAAAGGGGATGATGGAGAAATGTGAGATAATAACCACCACCTTAAACACAACAAATCCAGGAATAACAAAAGAAGTTGGAAATATGATACCTGGTGTTTATGGGCAGGCTGAGAGGAAGAATGAGACAAAAAGGAGAGAGAAAGAGGTCATCATTGGCAATTTAGTGACGACAAAATGCTTTTGTTTTTCGACTGAATTGGAGAAAGAGCCTGAAAGAACATTCACAACATCTGTGCTCGATTTTTTTTCTGCCAGAAACTTCACAAATTTGAGTCAGAAACGTAATATGTTGAGAAAATGCTTGATTTGAAGATGGATAGCCCTCTCTGAATCAATGCTGGAACAAAGGGGCAAACTTCTCTGCAGCTCTGCTCCACTCCAAAGGAATCCTAATGAGTTGAGTTTGGTAAACAGTAGAGACAGGGAAAGTAACAGAGGATGGGGGAGACTTGGACGGCACTAAAGCAGAGAGGGACTAGAAGAAAGATGATTCAGCGGGAGACGGTGTTGGTGTGCTCTGCTTTTGCTTTTGATAGAAACAAGGACTTTGTTTACAGGGTTGGCCCCCTACCCTGAGGCCCCACATGCCTGTAGAGTCTGCAGGAATGTCCCTCTGCTCTGTCAAACCACTGACAAAAAGGATATCTCTCTTTAAGCTGATCCATGCAGGACTGTGAGCATGATGTCATCTATAGGACTACAACCTCAACAATACCCTAAACACAACAGGCTCTCTCATCTCAGGAGGCAGCACTGGTGTCCCCTCCACTCTGAGCAGTGCTGCACTGATGTTGGCCACTTTGTTAAAGCCTTTGTGAATTCAGAGGCCTATCAAAGGTCCCAGTACGCCAGGCATGCATAAGCTCAGCAGCACCTGTTCAGAAGTCCAAGCAGGCCTGTTTGTACGCGCACCGGCCTGCAGCAGTCAGCTTCAAAGATTTCTCACAACAATAGATCACAACTTATTCCACTCTGAGGGTAGAATCTGAATGAAATCTCTGAGTCTGAATGAGACAGCTGGAACTGTGTTGACTATTATTAGAGCTACACTGAGCAGGATCTTGCAAACACTCCGCCACTGTGGCCTGTGCTATAATAAAATCACTCAGCACCGTTAACCTCCTCAACGCGTTTATTCAGATAAAAACAAAGCGACTGGACTCACCACCGCTTAGAAGGTAAACTCAGATCTCCTCTACGGTCAGTCTCTGAGCGATAATCGTGGAAGTCGGTGAATCTGTGAAAGGGGGCAGTGGTTTGGTTTAGGGCGCAGGTCCAACCCTCACACAGACGCACGATCCGAGGAAGACCAGCCCCTGCAGGAGGAGGAGCCGAGCAGTTCCACACCCCGCCGCTGGAGGCGCCAAAACCCAATATATGTATGTATATATATATATATATATATATATATATATATATATATATATATATATATATATATATATATATATATATATATATATATATATATATATATATATATATATATATATATATATATATATATATATATATATATATATATATATATATATATATATATATATATATATATATATATATATATATATATATTGTATTCTCCTGAGGTCTGTTGTTGTTGTAAAAGCACACCAGATAAGTAATTATTTGGACTGCATCACAGGTCAGGATCTTTTTTTTTTTTTTTTAGCAATTAAAAACATACTGAAAACACTTTTTAGGTTACACTTTTTTGCGATTCTTTGAACAACTTTGAAGATAAGCAAGTTTTAGAGACTGTTTTTGCATATCAGGGCAAAAAACTTTCTGCCAGCAGATTTATGCGTAAATGACTCAATGCTCAGTCCTCCATTAAGAAAAGCTGTTTGATTCAGGGGCATATTCACTACTGGCTTAAAATATGTGTTTGGGAGTCAGAAAAATAAAATAAATGTGTATTTAAAAAACTTGAAAATGGTTCTTTGGATGAATGATTTGAGGTTTTTTTCAGGTTTCCTCCACAGTGGCAATGTTGAGGAACCATTAAAAGTTCCCTGAGGCTCCTCTATTCTGTCACAATAGTACAACAATAAACACTGCCAATTAAAAATGTAAAACAACCAAAAATCCTTAAAAATATATTTAAGATTGAATTAAATACACCAATGAATGAACAAATATCCCACAGGATGCTATTGTGCATGCATTTGTTAGAATATATTTTGTCATGTTGTATGGACTGTATATTTACATTTATTAACAAGTGAAAATCCTACATGTAATATCCTACATATAGCTTAGATTCTGCCATAAGTAGAAATACTGACTGATTTTATTTATTGCACTTTTTTTTCCTAAGTAGAAATAATGATATTGAACAGAGTAATTAAATACACATAATATTCATAATGCACAGGTTGAATGTGTTGACATTGCACCAACGTGAAATATTTCAGTTCCTGTGCAGTCTACTGGGAGCAGACCAGGTTGTAAAGTCTGACATCAGTGGGACAGAATGACCCTACTACAATGTTGACATTGAAGTACAAAACATCACTCCTATAAAGATTAATCATTAACTCACATGTAACTGTCACCTGTGTAAACTTATGTGAGGATCTGTGTCAATCCTCTTACTAACCCCTGCAGCCTGAAATGACTGTATCACCTGAGAGATAAAGTGCTGTAAATGACTGCAGTGGTTAAAGGTCCCTTACCACCACGCCTATCAGCCTGATAGTTGATGATAGACGAAGAAAGTTTCGTTAATCTCCTTTGTTTGGTTTGCGTCACAACTGATTCATCATATTCAGAGATACTTGTTGAAAGGTGGAGCACTGATGCATTTACTATCAAAAAATATGATTATGTTATTTATAGGCCTTGAAGCTTTCTTTAGGGGTGGAATTCTACATAAACATAGTATTTTCAGCCAAATTTAGACCAGTTCCATTTTGCACTTTACTTCTTTTTATTTGCTTGAAGCAAATTAGCTGTTAATGCTTCTGGTGGACTGTTTGGTCACTGTCAGTCTTCAGACCACACCCTCTTATGTCAAGTTATTGCAAATTTTTAGATGTTTTTCAGCAACTTTAAAGCTCTGATCAGTATTTTTATGTTAGCTTTGAATACGATTATGTAGAATGTGAAAAGAGTCCCTTGTCTTTACAAAATCACATGAAATTATCATCCAAATCAGCAGATTCCCCTTAGCTGTACAGCGTTGTAGTGTCATTCGCCTTTTTTTGTTGTCGACCTGCAGCTTGAATCATTGAGCATTACTGTTCCTAATTTCTGAAAAAAAAACCTAAATTCAGATTGAGGTAACTTTCTGAAATGTGCTTGATAGCAAAAATTATTGAAAATTTAAACTTACATTGAGTTCAAGATTTGAAGCACCCACTCCTATCTTAAATTGTTCAGGCATTTTAGAACTAATTAAATTTAGCCTTGATTGCAGAGGAAAAGCTAATTTGACTATTTAAAAATAATTCATTTGTTGAACATCATTTTTTGGGATGTTGGCATAAAAGAACCTAAAATCTAAAGAACTGAAGCAAACTGTTAGGTTCATTTTTTTGTATTTTATGTTTTAGCCCAGACGTCTTGTAAAGAGTGTCCAGAGTTTACAGTGGTTTCTTAATAAAGAGGGCAAACACAAAAGCTCTGGCAAGCACATAGTGCACTACCTGGGTACTGAAATAGGAACTAGCTGGTGAACACAGTGGAACCTTTAGCTGCCACAAAAAACAGACAAAGAAAGAAATTGTTGCGGGGTGGCACTGGTAGAGGCAAGCATTGTTGTCTCACAGAAAGAAAGTTCTGGTTTTGAACTTGCTGGTCATCTGGGACTAGTTTATGTTTCTTTGTGCCTGGTGGGTTTTCTCCAGATGCTCCAGCCTCCTGCCATAGTCAGAAGACATGCATGATGGATTAAATGGCGATTCTAAATTGGGTTACTTTGCTGTCTGTGTGGGTGTACAATCCCTCTCACCCAGTGTCAGCTGGGAAAGACTCCAGCCCTTTGCAGCCCGCTACAAGATAAAACAGCTAATGGATGGATGCAGAGGTGTTTTTTTTCTCTATTATTTAAGTCTCATAGTTTAAGTGAGATGAAAAATCTGACCTAGCTAAGGTTGCAGCTGTGGCAATTCACAACGTATTGAAGTGCAGCATAAACATACACTACCCTTCAAAAGTTTAGAAATGTCCTCATTTTTGAAAGAAAAGCATTTTTTTTCAATTAAGATAACATTAAATCAATCAGAAATACAGTCTAGACATTGTTAATGTGGTAAATGATTATTCTAGCTGGAAATGGCTGATTTTTAATGGAGTATCTACGTAGGGGTACAGAGGAACATTTCCAGCAACCATCATTCTTGTATTCTAATGCTACGTTGTGTTAGCTAATGGTGTTGACTCCAAACTTTTGAACGGTAGTGTATATCCACAATGAAAGAAAAATCAGCTATGTAAACACTCTCAAGAAAAACAACCCCAATCCTCCTTCACAACATTCTTTACAAGGCCCTTAAATTAATCAATAAATACAAATGTATCTATCTGTACTTTAGATCTTTCTGCAGATTATTCCATGTCTAAGGTGTGTAGTAGGGAAATGCAATTTTCCCCAGATGTGTCAAAACCAGGCATACATCATGCTCTATATCTGGTTGTTGCGCTAGTATGCTAACACATTTGTAGAGAGGCAATAATATGAGTGTTTTGTTTAGTTTGCTGCACTGCCACCAAGAGGCTAAAAAGGGTCAATTCAAGTTTATGTTCATGTATTTGCACGTTTATGTCCACAGGCAAAGCTAAGAAATAACACTGTAAGCCAACAGTCAGAATTTCATTTTAAAAACAACGAGCCTCTCTACAGACCTCAAACAACAACTCTTGTTAACCACACTGCATCATTTTGAAGATTAAGTGTTTATTAATTTAGTTCAGCTATGCTAAATGACAACTGATTTATGCAATCTAAAGCATTGTTGTATCAAGGCCAACAGTGGCTTTTACTTTCATGACTATGATGAATGATGCCTATTAGCTGTTTGGTCAGTACATGTATAATTAATTATCTTTAATGCCATGTAAGTTGAGCAATAATTAACTCTATCAATACTGACATTACTGTACACCCATATTAAAGACACTACTAATATGAAGAGAATGGACTAGTAATGGATTATATTCAGCTGTATGCAGCTTATGTCATTTCTGTGTCTCATTCCAGTTAAGCTCAGAGTAGTTAGAACCTAGGTAACTTACCGTACAAGGATAACCTGAGGGTTGTTGCTTGAGAGGATAACATGTGTGCACTGGGTGTAGAAAATATTTGATGATATGCCACTACATCTGCAGCTTACATCACCGAATCACAAGTTGAGCAAGTCTTCTATTTTTTGGGTTTGTTATTTCTGTTGGGAGGTAATATAATGGATTATAATATAAATCCTTATTGACAAAGAATGTATGGATGCGCTTGTGACACATACATGAGTCATGATCTTATTAAACATTGCATCAACTCCGTGTACCTTCTGATCACACTGACTGTAAGAGCTGCTTGACTAAGGATTAGGTTTGCTTTACTCAGCTCAGAGGGTGTAATTCCAAACACGGATATAAGATGCTCCGGGCTTAGTGTTGTAGTGTCAGTCATGTTACACTCTTATTTATGCTCTGTTCAACTGTTGCTTCATTACATGCATATAAGCTCCCCTTTCACAACTCTCAACTTACTCCATGTAATCCCTCCTGATACTTCTGCTGTAGAAAAACACCTTGTTTTTTTTTTTGTTTTGTTTTTTGTGGCAGGTCCACGCGTTTTTCCAGCATATGGAAGTTTAAAATAAAGCAAATCATCTGAAGTGGGGAGACAACAAATGCCAAATATTCCCAACTTAACATCATAATGAGAGAATTATAGTTTTGCTTTAAGGTGGTTTTAGGTGTGGCCCTGTTCGTATTTCAGTTGTGGTCACAACCACCTCAATGCGCATTTGCTTAAGGTTGCCGCCTCTGTTCCCATCACCTGTCCTCTGAGGCCCCTCCCTGTTTGTGATCTGACCCCGTCTTCCCAACAGCAGTGGCTGCTATAAAGGACAGTGAGACAAAAGCTGGTCTGTGTAGTGTTCAGCTGAAGGCAGATCACAGCTCAGCTTCACAAAGAGGGTAATCTAATCCCACCATCCAGGGAATCTAAATATCGTTCAGCAGCGAGGTGAGGATGACTTCAAAGGCAGGTCGACTGGCTCATCAGCAGAAGAGGGAACAAGGTATCGGCACCAACCAGCACGCAGTGAAGTTTTCCCAGCAGGATTACGAGACTCTTCGGAAACGGTGCCTGGAGAGAGGACGCTTGTTTGAGGACACCTGCTTTCCAGCTGAGGGCAAATCCCTGGGCTTCAAGGATCTGGGACCATATTCATCAAAGACCAGGGGTATTGTTTGGAAGAGGCCAACGGTAAGAAGTCACTGAAAACAAAAAAATGATTCAGTTTTTTCAGCATCTACAGTATATTATCCAGGCATGTCGATATGCATCCCATTTTTGACGGAAAATTTGTCAAAATAGCACTAAATGTTCAGCTTTTTTCTTTTCTTTTAGGAGCTGTGTTCCAACCCAAAGTTCATTGATGATGGAGCCACAAGAACAGACATTTGTCAGGGAGCTCTGGGTAAGTGTAGGGAAACTAGGATGAATAATGGTGTGTTTTGGGTATTAGAAAGGAATCACAAACATCTCTGGGACAAACCCTCCACCCATTCTGCCATTAGGCTTGCGTAAGAACATGGTTTTGTTGGCACATTCTGTTTACAGCTCTGTTGCACTGTGGCGAACACCACATGTTGCCCAGTCTAAGAGAATGTAGTCAAGAATCTGCTCTTACAGGTGACTGCTGGCTTCTGGCTGCCATAGCCTCTCTGACTCTAGACCAGCGGATCCTGGCTCGTGTGGTGCCTCATGGACAGAGTTTCACCGAGGGTTATGCTGGGATATTTCACTTTCAGGTCAGACAAAGACCTTCTCATTTGACCACTACACTGACCTTTCAATGGGATTTTTTCTTTCTTTAATATTTCTTTCATTGCCTTTTTCCCCACTATGTTGGACTGTTGAGTTATTTTAGTATAAAAAGGTACTCAAGTAAAGATTTAGAGGATAAAATGTTTTGCATCGTAATTGCATGACATCAATTGCTATAATTTCCGTTATGCCAAGATGAAATTTGTTAATATATTCTGGTTCGTTTCAGACAGTTCATTCAGTAATATACGACTTGCACTAAAAATGTGTATTTGTTCTTCTACAAAGTTGATCAATATTTAAACATTTGTGTAAAGCAGCCCACAAACAAACTTTCACCAATCTCTTTGTGCCGCTGCCAAGTAAAAACTGAGGTCATACTGAGCTTCATTCATTAAGACAAATCCGGTAAGCCAACAGCTAATACGGCAACCACAATTCAAAGATCACTCGATTGTCTTTTGATTGGCTTATGAGTCACAGCGCAGGACAGCTGAATGTTTGCAGTTTGCACATGATTTTCGGTGAGTTTATTGATGGCACTGTTGTCCTCTCAGTTCTGGCAGTTTGGTGAGTGGGTGGATGTGGTGGTGGACGACCGCTTACCCACCAGAGATGGAAAGCTGCTTTTTGTTCACTCAGCGGAGGGCTCAGAGTTTTGGAGCGCACTGCTGGAGAAGGCCTACGCTAAGTATGGATTGTTCTTCCTATATTTGCTGCTTAAGCAAAATGTTAATGTGCTTTAAATGTGTATTAATAGGCTGTAAACAATTCACATCACACTGTTTGTAACAGGGTGAATGGCAGCTATGAGGCCCTGTCAGGAGGAAACATTATTGAGGGTTTTGAGGATTTCACTGGAGGAATTGCAGAAATGTACAAAATGGAGAAGGCTCCACCCAACCTCTTTCAGATCATTCAGAGAGCCCTGAAGCTGGGTTCACTGTTGGGTTGCTCCATTGATGCAAGTCTGATTTTCATACCTATTTGCATTACAGTTTGCAAACAGTCCCACCAACAATGATGCTGTGATCATGGCATCTGATGAAAATGTTTGATTTTTGGTGCTTTCAGGTCAACAGTGCCTATGAGACAGAGGCAGTCACAGCTCTGAAACTTGTTAAAGGGCATGCATACTCAGTCACCGGAGCAGAAGAGGTATATGATTTAATGCTTTTTATTTTCATTATTGTGCATGCAAATTTCAGTACAATGCAAACTGTTCTCTTCCAGGTTCATTTTCGAGGCAGATTGGTTCAGCTGGTCCGCATCAGGAACCCCTGGGGTGAGGTGGAGTGGACGGGCCCTTGGAGTGATGGGTAAATATTAATATGCTGTATTCATATACCACCAGCTACCATTGGGTAATTCTGGGATTTCTCAGTAAAATATGATTGTTTATCCCAAAATAGATCCAGTGAATGGAAGCACGTCAGTGAAAATGACAAATCAAAGCTGAACCATGTGGCTGAAGATGGAGAGTTCTGGTAAATCTACAGTCTTTTACTACTCATTTACTGTAAATTACAACTTTGTGCTTATAAAATATTAGATATGTGGATACTATAATGTGAACTGATAATTGCAGCCTTCTACATTACTAAAGCAACCATTAAAGTTCAGAAATAAAAGAGGTGATCTAAGTGTTTGTTTTGATGGGAAATGTGTTCCTCTCTGCAGGATGTCCTATTCAGACTTCATCAAGCAGTTCTCCAAGCTAGAGATCTGTAACTTGACTCCTGACACACTGATGAGCGATGATGTGGGCCACTGGAACCACTACCAGTTTGAAGGGATGTGGAGGGTCGGCTCCACTGCTGGCGGCTGCCGCAATCACCCAGGTAAGAAAGAAACCACAAGTCCTGCATGTCTGAGCAAGAGGTTTGTTGCCTCATACTTCATATGTAAGATCACATTTTGCTGTGTGTTCCAGCCACATTCTCATCCAACCCTCAGTTTGTGGTGCGTCTGGAGGATGTGGATGACGATCCTCTAGATGGGCAGGACGGATGCACCTTTCTGGTGGGGCTGATGCAAAAGGATGGGCGACGGAAAAAGAGGCTCGACCGCCAACTTGAGACCATTGGTTATGCCATTTATGAGGTGTCCAAGGATATTCTGATATTTCATATGAGAGCAGTTATTTTGTTAAAAAAAAAAAAAAAAATTATAATATCCATTTGTTTCCTTTTAACAGGTTCCAGATGAGGTCTGTGTTTACATTATTTTTTCCCTTTATACCTTATTTAAAACTGAAATTTGAGTAAGAAAAGTAGACATTAGAAATATCACCAGCATTACTTGATTGTATTGCAAAATTCTGCAATTGCCCAATATTCCAGTAATCGAACTCCTAAATAAATCTCCTGTTAATCTTCAGTACAAAGGACGCAGCAACGTTCACCTCGGTCCTGATGTGTTGCTGCGTCGCAGAGCTGTGGCCATGAGCAGCACTTTCATCAACACACGAGAAGTGTGTGATCGCTTCAAGCTCCCTCCAGGAGAATACGTCATTATTCCTTCAACCTTCGAGCCACACAAGAACTGCAGCTTCCTTCTCAGGATGTTCTCAGAGAAACAGGCTGCAACCAGGTATCTGTGACACTTAAACACTCAGATTATTTCAGTCAAGAGACCTCAGGGTTTTACAGCCACCTAGAGGAGAAAGCCAGCTCACTAACTGAATTAGACATGACTTCCTGAATATGTCATTTTCATGCAACACAGTAGAGTGTGCTAAAGGTTTGTGTTTTTATTTTCTAGTCCATTGGAAGAGGACATTAATGCTGAAATAGAGGAGGTAAGAAAGCCTATATGATGATAAGCTGTCCACACATATGTCATTGTGAAATGGATAGTTGCTCTTTAAAGGCATCCCTTCTTTCCACCTTTGCCCTAAACTTTTAAAAAGTGTCAGATGAAATTTCAAATGCGTATTGCTTAATACATTATATGTTAAATTAAAGTTTCTCTTGATATAACAAAAAGACCAAAATCTAAAGAGCCAATGTTTTGATTTGATGTGATTTACTTGTGTCTCATAGGAGCAGGTGTCTGAAAGTGATGTGGATCCTCATTTCAAGCAGCTCTTCAAGCAGATTGCTGGCAGTGTAAGTTGAATATTGTGACAGTAAATCAACCATTCGGTAGGTTTCAACATGTATTGGGAACTTTTGTTTGAACTTTTTTTCAAACAGGACATGGAGGTATCAGTCTTTGAACTGGTGAGAATTTTGAACAACGTGGTCTCTCGCCGTAAGTAACAGAAAAATTTTACTAGTTTACATAAAGCCTCTTTATTTTCCTTGATTTAAGACTTTCAGCCAGCTATGTATTGTTCTTTCAGGGTCTGACATCAAGACAAATGGATTCAGCCTAGAGACAGGTCGCCTGATAGTCAGTCTGCTGGATGTATCCTCTATTAAACATAAAAACATATAAGTCACAGATTTGATACAGTGCTCATCAAATCTGCTAATTTTGTAATTTATATGTTGAGTTTTTTTTCCTTCTTCTTAATAAACCTTAACATTCTCCAGAAAGATGAAAGTGACAAATTGGGACTGACAGAATTTCATTTGCTTTGGAACAAAATCCAGAAATACCTGGTAAGTTGTGACCTATGTGGTTTTAAAGGAATGTTATTAACACTAGAAGACCTGACTTTATCTGCTAACACAACACACATGGCTCATATAGGAGATTTTCAAGAATCATGACTCAGACAACTCTGGCACCATGAGCTCTCATGAGATGAGAGGAGCTGCCACTGAAGCAGGTAACAAACACTTTTTCAATTCATACTCTAACATTCACCAAAATCTACAGAAAATGTTTTAAAGATGAGTCGAATGGCTGTAAAGTTATGGCAAGTTGGTCATTTACATGATTTAAAATGGATTCAGTTTAGTTATTATCTCACAACTTTCACACACTGTAAAACACCATAAATTAATTTAATCAAATGAACTTATTTTTTCTAGTTTACTTAATGTAAATTTATGACATTTGCTAATTTCAGTCAGTTATTTTATTTTCCGGCACTTCAGAATTTAAAAACAATAATTCTTAGAACTTCAGATATTTAGTCCTAAAATGATGAGTTCACTCAACTCATTAAATTAAGTTCATAACAAACAATATATATAAGAAATGCAAGCAGACTTCCCTAGAGATTCGTGTTTTTGTAGTTTGAGAAACAGACATGTTTGATGCATGTTAAATAGAGATATTGGGTTTTTTTCTCATAATAATCAGAACAAGTCTACCAAAGAATTCAGTCCCTACACCAGAATAAACTTTAACTTTGAAAAAATGAAAATAAAATCAGTCTGCCTCTTATCATTGTCCACGTGACTAGTTGATCCTACTTAAAATCTTAAGTTTATCAAAGTTACTTTCTCAGGTTAAGTCAATTTAACTCAGCTAGTTTTAATCAATCAATCGAGGTGCAGTTAAGACATATTTTATGGCAACAGGGGATTTTACATTTGTAAGCTAAATGAGCTTAAAAAGATGAGCTTTGCTCCAAACTATAATCCTCTACTGCGTGTGCCATTTGGTAAAATATCCTCAGTACACTGATTGCTTCAATTAGAATTTATTTTGGCTTGACATAAGAGTCTCAATTAGCTGTTTAGTTACCTTTGAAGTGAGTACGCCAAGATATCTGGCATAACTTTGTCCCAAGTTGTGTTAGAAACAGGTATGCCTATGACATGCTGATGAAAAAAGCAGACAATATTAAGTAGTTCTACCTTACTTTTGTTGCTGGTATTTCTGAGTTTAAATGGTTGGACCCCTGCAGGATCAAATAACAGCAGGGTGGCAGAGCTGATGGTGTTGATGTGTGAAAGCAGTTGACAGACAAGATAAGCCGGTTAGGAGACTCCCGCCCTGGACATAGAATTCCTGCTTGTATAGTTTGCTACAGGAACAAAACATGAAAGGGCGAGGCTGAATAACATCCATTATCACACAGCTAAAATCTGATATCTTTTTAAAACTACACTCCCCCAGGATCAGAAACAAAATGAGCCACATCTATCAAAGTGACCCATCCAAGGTAACAGAATGTGAAGATCAGACCGTGTTTTTCTTCCACAGGTTTCCATGTCAACAGTCAGGTGCTGCAGGCTATTGTCAGTCGATACGCTGATCATCAGTACGCTGTAGACTTTGACAGTTTTGTAGGCTGTCTCATCAAACTGGAAATGCTCTTCAGTAAGTGTCAGCAAACAAAACAACATCACATCAGTATATCTCATATTGATCTGTATCACAGTCATGGCATGTTTACATTACTGGGATCTGTTTTTCTGTCTCTATCAGAAATGTTTAAGGCCTTGGAAAGAGATGACTCTGGGAAAATTGAGCTTGATATGCAGCAGGTGAGTGAGAAAATGAGAAAAGCTGTTGTGTGTTGTGTGTTGCAAATCCTTATTTACACAGTTAGTTGTACATTTTTGTTTCTCTTACAGTGGCTGTGCCTGGCAATCAACTAGATCTGAAGATGAGACAAGCAAGGACACCTTTCTGATACCGTCAGGAAGAGAAGTTCAATCCTTTTAAAAAGAATCCAAACTAAACAGTTCACATACACTTACTTTATTTCAGTTGCTTAAAATATCTGAACATACAGTATACACTGGAGACTATTTTTCCATATTTTTGAACATGTTTTATTACTCACATTTATTGTTCAATTTCAAGTAGCTTCTTTTCATTTTTATGTGCAACTGGAAAGCCTTATAAATCATGTTAGTTGGTGTTTTGCTCATTAGCTGTTGTAACTTCTATCATGACAGAAAATAAAGAAACAAAGAAACTCTGGCCCCTAAAATGTGTGTTTTTTAATCATACACAGTCTGAAATTTTTGACACAGCAAAATGGTAGTGAATGTTGCAATTTCATTCCACTGAAATTTTTTTGTGAACCAGCACAAGTTTCAGCAATCTGTGAGGATAACACTTAGACCAATCACAGGCCAGAAATCTAATGAGACACAGAGGGCTGGAGGAAACAGGTGAGAAACAAAAAGCCAGCTGGTGTGAACAATGAAGGGTGTGGATCTGCATATACGGCACAGATCCTGTCTAACTGCACACACAAACTGAGACACAGCTGGAGACAGACGGAGCGTATTCCGATCCTTCAACATGTCAGGAATTGCAGCGAAGCTTCAGCACAACCGAGAGAAGTCACAAGGGATTGGAACCAACTCTCATGCCGTGAAATACCTGAACCAGGACTTTGAGGCTCTGAGGAACAGCTGCCTGGAAAGAGGATGTCTGTTTGAGGATGACTGCTTTGAGCCTCTGCCCGCATCCTTAGGCTACAACGAACTCGGACCAGATTCCTACAAAGTTCGGGGCATCACCTGGAAGAGACCCACGGTGGGTTGCAGTGGATAAATGGAAACAGCAGCTGAAAGTACAGGCTGGTGTTATGTGGTTGCAGATATTTTACATGCTGGAAAAGTAGAACTGGCAGTTGTTAAGGCTTTCTATGTGTTTACATATCTTATTTTTAGTTGTAGAAGTTCTATTTTTGCTCTACAATTCCATATGAGAGGTCACTCAGTGGGCTACACATTTTACATTTACTACTTACTGCTGTTTGGTTATGTAAGCTTGATCCTTTTCCAAGTTTCCACATACTTGTTCTTTTTTGAACCTGCAGCAACATTTTATGCAGTTTCTTCTGCTTTGTATGAGCATTTTGGATATCTCATAGTGATAATCATCTAAATAAGAGTGGATAAAAACTGTGAGCAAGCATTACATTTTGGGAAAAGCTTTAACCTTTTAAATCCTTTTTTTCCCCTTCAGGAATTATGCTCCAATCCAAAATTCATAGTTGAAAATGCTACCAGGACTGATATTTGTCAGGGAGCATTGGGTGAGACACACACACACACAGACACACACATAAACATACAGATTAATACAATGTTTTTGTCATTTTGATCTAGCTCATCACCTTTGCTTTCCACTGAATTGCATGTAACTGCATTTGCTGGCACAATGAAGCACTTGCTGTATTATCCTTATGTATCATTATCAGAAATGTAGGTCTATTCCTGTTGACTCATTTTTCTTAGTTTCCTCTATGGTCCTTTGCTTGCGTTTGTGTACTTTTGCATAAATGAAGTGACAACTAAATCTCATAAACCCCTGTAAATGCCTGTCTACTGACATCTGCTGTCACTGTGTACAAAACATCTAACTACACCCAGTTTGACAGAATTCATACAAATGCGGGTGAGACAGTTGTTTTTGCAGCTAGTAATGAGCGGTGAGACAAACAGGCGTAACTCTGCACAACTGAGGTTTTTTTTGTGTGCAAACAAGCTACAAAGCTGTCATGTTTTGGAGATATGTCATGATGACAACCTGAAATTTTCTGGGTGTTAGATGAAGTTTTACACAGGAGTCTCCTTTTATTCTGACACTGTTTACTTGTGCTCAGGTGACTGTTGGCTCCTGGCAGCTATCGCCTCCTTGACTCTCAACAAACAGGTTTTATATCGTGTTGTGCCCCACGACCAAAGCTTTGATGAGAACTATGCCGGCATCTTTCACTTTGAGGTAACACACTGACTCATTTAAAGCTACTTTATGTCTCTATAGTGTACATATAGCTATAGAGGCACAAGCAGATTTGATTTTACTATCTGTGTCTTCTCCGTGGCTCTTAGTTCTGGCAGTTTGGTGAGTGGGTGGATGTGGTGGTTGATGATCGTTTACCCACCGGAGATGGAAAGCTGCTGTTTGTTCACTCAGAGGAGGGATCAGAGTTTTGGAGTGCGCTGCTGGAGAAGGCCTATGCAAAGTATGGAAGCATTTGGATACCTTTCTGGTTGTTTCAGTATCTTTTTATTCTGTATAGTCCTTCATTAATCCTTTTCTCTTTAGGATAAATGGATGCTACGAGGCTCTTTCTGGAGGCAGCACCACTGAGGGGTTTGAGGACTTCACTGGAGGCATTGCTGAGAAACATGAGCTGAGCAAACCAGATCCACATCTCTTCAAAATCATTCAGAAGGCCTTGAGCAGAGGCTCCCTTCTGGGCTGCTCCATTGATGTTCGTTTGACCTTCTTGTTCTAGTGTCATGTGGCGCATTTATTATCTTTATTCAGTGTAATAGTTTTACCTGACAAGATTTTTCTTCCCATCCCAGATCACCAGCGCATCCGACTCAGAGGCCGTCACATATCGCAAGCTGGTGAAGGGCCATGCTTACTCTGTGACTGGAGCAGACCAGGTGAGGAAGTGTTGCATGCCAGGTGTATATACGTATGTACCACACAGGCCAGGTACAAGTGAAGCTGCAGCGTCTACTATTAAATGTTTTATTCTGCTTAAGGTGGAGTATGGAGGAGACACGGTGCAGCTCATCAGGATTAGGAACCCGTGGGGTGAGGTGGAGTGGAATGGAGCCTGGAGTGACAAGTGAGTTATTAAAGCAGCCAATATGTTCACATTAGATTCGAATTAGTCATCACTGCAGCTATACCAGCGTTGGTGAATTGGTTGTTTTGCAGCTTTGGCCCACACTGAAATGTCTTAACAACTGTTTTATGAATTGCTGTAAACTTCTGCACAAACATTCATGGTCCTTGGATGACGTATCATAATAACTTGGGTGATCTCCTTCATTTTGCTCCAGCAGCAGATTTTGTTTATGGTTTTGAGTAGGCTGTCTGGACAACTACTGAATGGACTGCTATGAAATTTAATGTATGCACCGTGACTATTAAATTTTAAAAACATGCACCCTTTTCTGCCTTCTTGATGTCCTCATTGAATAGCAGTCTTCTCTCTAACATTGCCATCAACAACATATAATTTGCCATAGAGGCCATAGAGACACTGCAAACCCTCCATTGTTCCATGTCCTGGAGTTACTAGAGTTCTACTATTTGTTGTTGTTTTTGGCACAACAGAAACAGAAAGACATAAAGAGCATATTTGGGGGGTGTTTGTGCCAATCCGGAAGATCCATATCTGTTATAAAAAATACCACTATTTTTGAAAGTTGCCAAGAGTGTCGCGTTTCCTGAAGAGGCTGTTTCCCATTGTCTTGTCAGGTTCATGAAATGATCCACCCTAATTGAAACAGCAATGTCTCTTGGCTGGACAAGGTTGTTTACTCTGTGTCTCTGTCGAGCTTGTGACACACAAAGACATGCACACCCTGTGGAAAGTCTGGTAAATCCTGTTGTAAAAACACTGTTGCACAGACTGGCTTTAACGTACATTTTTTCTGGCTGCAGCATAGGCGGAGGCATGTACGACATTCACTATGGCTCTGACAGTGAATGTGAACCTGGTTATCTTTGCGAAACTCAACACATACAAAGGGTAATTCAGTGTTCGGTCTAATCTTGTAAGTGATCCTTTCCATGTTTCTTTTTTCTAGTTCTTCTGAATGGAGATATGTGAGTAGTGATGACCGGCAAAGGCTGTCCAACCGTTCTGAGGATGGAGAGTTCTGGTAAATGTTGCTGAAATCATTTTTTTTTCACCAAGCGCTAAGCACACGTTGACAACTGTTTTCGTCCCACTGATTAACACATGAAAGCAGTTTGATCAAGTAAGGCTTATATAAAGGCTTTTAAACAACCCCGATGCATCATATCGTCATTTTTGCGAAAGAAAAATGGGAATCCCACTTTTTTAATTAGTTGTGTTATAAAGAGCAAATTCACCACCATTTGAGGAGGGATTTCTAAGCTAAAATGTTCCAATGCTCCAGCAAATAAAAGTCCTCGACTCCTGGCACTGACTCCTTTGCACTGGATCCAGCACAATGGATGTTACTGTTTGATTTTCAACTTTCCTCATTGTATTTTTTTTCCACAGGATGTCCTTCTCTGACTTCCTGCGCCAATATTCCCGCCTTGAAATCTGTAACCTCACCCCAGATGCTCTCACAGGAGACGAGTACAAGAAATGGGCAGAGTCAGAGTTTGAGGACACATGGAGAAGAGGCGTATCAGCTGGAGGCTGCAGAAACTATGCAAGTACGACCAGCTTCACTTCCAGATTTGATTGCAGCATTTTATTTGTGTGTCGTAAATCAACGTACAGGCTTGGCTGCTGTAATACAGCTGATCAACTCCCTGCTAAACCTTATTGTGCCTTCCCAGACACCTTCTGGATGAATCCTCAGTTTGTCATAAAGCTGGATGAGGTGGACGATGACCCTGACGACGGACAGGAGGATGGCTGCACTTTTATTGTGGGTCTGATGCAGAAGAACAAGCGGCGCATGAGGAAAATGGGGCAGGACATGGAGACCATTGGCTTTGCTATCTATGAGGTAGGTAGCTGCCTGTGAGATCTCAATTCAAATAGAAGTAGAGACTGAAAATGTAACATTTTCATCCTATTCTAACATTTGATTTGTTTTGGATTTTTCTAGCTGCCTGAGGAGGTATGTGAGACACTACTAGGAATAACGGAAGAATGAGTATTCACAGCAACTGTTCCATTTTCAGTTCTGAAAATTCCCTCAGAGTACCTTGTAGATATTTGCGTAACATAATAAAGATGGAGGATAGAGGGAAGGCATACTCATGCGAGCGTATTTCATCTGTGATTTTTCAGTACTCAGGCAAAAGGCAGGTGCACCTGAAGAAAAACTTCTTCCTGTACAACTGTTCAGCAGCGCGCTCCGAGACCTTCATCAACCTACGCGAAGTGAGCAACCGATTCTGTCTTCCTCCTGGAGAATATCTCATCGTGCCCTCCACCTTTGAGCCCAACAAGAATGGAGACTTCTATATGAGGGTGTTCTCTGAGAAACAAGCCGATTTCCAGTAAGTTCCTTTTACAAACACGTCCATTAGTATTCCATTATAGTCTTCATAATGAATAATAACCATGACTCCTCGCTGTTTCAGAGAGATTGATGATCCTGTAGACTGTCATGTTGAGGAGGTAAAATCTTATCATTTTATTTGCTTGTTGTAATGTTGATGATAATACTTTAACAAAGAAGTAATGGGCATTTTTTTAATCTCTAGATTGATATTGATGAAGACGACATCTGCCAAAGATTCCAAAGACTGTTTGGACAGCTTGCCGGACATGTATGCCAACTAAAAAAAACGTATACTTACTTATGGTCTCCAATCATTGTTTTTATGACTTACGAAGTGTCATATACTTCTCAGGATGCAGAGATTTCTGCCTTTGAGCTGCGGAGAATCCTCAACAGAGTGGTAGCCAGGCGTAAGAGAAATAATTTCTTCATTGTCAGACAAGTTCACAATGGACATTAATGTTCACCAGACACCTAATTATCCCTGTGTTCTATTCATTTTCAGGAGATGACATCAAAACCGATGGGTTCAGTCTGACAACTTGCCGCAACATGGTCAATCTGCTGGATGTATCCTTCCTTGTTATTCTAACTTGAATCACAAGACTTCCACAAAACCATTAACCTCCCAACATCTGGTTATCTGCTCTGATTTCTCCTCAGTATGCTTCAAAGAAATAGTATTACATTTTATGGAAAGACACAATAAGTACCCAGTATGTTTCCTATCAACTAGGCGTACGGTGGGACAGATAGCGGAAAACTCAGAAAGCGTCTGGAAAGAACAGTTTATGAAGCTTCCAATAAAAACTAAACTCGCTGTTCTGAGGAAGGATAAAAGTTTACAGTTAACAGTGTTTGTGTGATGACTCTCATTGCCACAAGGAGGAAACATAGGTTCTGCACTTCAGGTTTAACGTAAAGTTTAAAAGAAAACAGTGAACCTGATTAAAAGCTAAATTAAACTAGAAGCACTTGAAGCTCGCTAATGAAAACATTCTATCTCTCTTGTTTAATCTGTACAAAATCGTACTTGTAAAGGAAAAGTTGTGGTTGCACCGTTGTTCATGAATCTGAATATTTCTGTGGACATGCAGACATCTGACAAGGAATATAATCTAATATAATCCCATGCAAAACCACAAATTGTCGTTTAGACACTTATGCGTCACGTTTTTGTATGAATCATTTAAACAAGACTCAATATGTTAGGCATGTTAGTGCTGGCAGTCAGGCTAGCTGTTCTTAGTCTTTTTCTTAAGCGCTGTAGCTGTACATTTAACACACATGGTAGTGAAATCAGTTTTTTAATGTAACCCTACAAGAAAATGAAAAAGCTAAATTGAAATTTAAATTAACTCTTTAAAGCCATCTTAATGCTCACTATCTGCATTCTCCAGTTGTTATTACTAGCACGCATTACTCTGTGTACTTTGTGTTACAATTTTCCTTGACACACTTTTCAAAGAAAGATGGAAGCGGCAAGCTGGGGGTGGTCGAATTTAGGATCCTGTGGACAA
This sequence comes from Amphiprion ocellaris, assembly GCF_022539595.1. NCBI lineage: Eukaryota > Metazoa > Chordata > Actinopteri > Pomacentridae > Amphiprion > Amphiprion ocellaris. The sequence continues at coordinate 15,686,610 of NC_072781.1, read as the reverse complement.
AGATTGAGAAGTTCCTGGTGCGTTCCTTATTTGTCTGTTTTCGCATTAACATTGTAACGTAGCGTATTAGTAGATGGGTGATACAGGATGCTAACTTGTCTCTCCTGTAGGATCTGTACAAAGAGAGCGATGCAGATGGAAGTGGATGCATGAGCTCCTCTGAGATGCGGATGGCCGTCGAGGCTGCTGGTGAGAAGGACATTTCACAAATTACATTTCTCTGCACTAACACATAGGAAGGTAGAGGAGACTGCTGAGATTTGAGCAAAAAAAAAGGTTTAGCTGCAACAATCAGATGTGTGACTCTTTTCTCAGTGCATCTGGTTCCATTTTGGCAGGTTTCTCGCTCAACAACCCACTGCATCAGATAATTGTGGCCCGCTACAGTGAGCCATGCCTCACCATTGACTTTGACAACTTCGTGTGCTGCCTGATTCGCCTTGAGTCACTCTTCAGTGAGTTTTTGTCCTTTTGACCACATTGTCTTGTTGGAATCAGACATTATCTAGAATTTTGATGTTTACTTCAATTTCCAACAGAAACCTTCAAGACCTTGGACGAGAATGGGTCTGGTGAAATAACACTGAGCTATTATGAGGTAAGAGCCCATCTGTGACGACAAAACAAAAAGAGATGGATTATGGACCACAGAGTAACTTGTACCCATGTTTCCTCCACAGTGGCTGAATGTGGCGATGTTATAAATGAGCTCTGACTGCTGAAGAATCCAGACTTGTGTTGACAAGTCCTCATATCTGAACGTTTGTTTGTTGGTTTTACTGTCACAAATTGTGTCTTGTATACAACTTAATCAATGGATAGTAATTATGAGGGAAAAGAATTTCTTCTCGTTTGATTATCTGCAAACATAATAAAACCACTAATAAGATTATTTTCTTTGCTGACAATAATTAAATTAAATGATTGATATCTTTCATTTCGCTGCTTAGTTTAGCAACAAAACTTGAGGCTAAGAGGGAAAACCAGCTGTGATGTTGAAGGTGAACCTGTCTACCATCACCACAATAACATATTGTGTTTACTAAGCTGGGCAACAAAATACTCACAATGTCCTGCATAAAAGCACAGCTCTTGGCTTATTTAGGTTTGGATAAAACAAATTGAAGATGCTGGTGGGCATACTGTTTTATGTTTGGACCTGATTCCACACTTTATGCTAAAGTTACCAATTGTATGTGGTTGTCTTGTCATTTTCCCAAAACGCTGAGCTACTCTGTAAATGTATGCATTCCTCAACTTCACTGCCACTAGCTGATGAAATCTGTGATCAAAGAAAATTCTTGTAGCATCTCCTTCATTTATTTACAAAACTTATTTGCAAAAGCCAATGGTTGTAAACCAAAGTAAAGCGATGCCTTTTAACTAAATCTATTGTCCTGGGTGGTAGAATATTTTTTCCCATGACAATAACTCCTTCCTGTCCTGAATGGCTTTGATGTAACTCTCCACTGTTGGTTCCTTTGGAATGTGAAGTCCCTGCCTGTTTTTTGCCCAAGCTGGAGCTTGAGCTGACCAGCTCATCTATGATTCGGCTCAAACACTGTAAAAGCACAATGGCAAGTTGTAACATTGGCAATATTTACGGAAAGCCCTGGGAGAAGGTTTGTTACATATAAAACCCCGGAAGTCTGAGTCTGTGTCTTATAAGACTTACAACGTCCCTTCACTGCAGTGTCAAGCTGGACAAGCTCAGCCTTAACATTGACTGCCTCTTTTGCCCATAAAAATCACCACATGGACATGTGAACAAGGTAAAACACTTGATTTTCACTGGAGCAGGTCTTTAACTGAACATAGTCTACCAAGAAAAGTTCTGACCACACCCTGTCAGAGAAGTTCAACAGATTTGAACTGACATGAAACGTGAATTGAGGTCATCCCTACAATGGATTTTGTCCATATGAGAGTAAAGTAACTTTTTATAGATCAACCCAAATCTGTATGAAACATAACATACAGGTTGACAGTGCTTAACTGTCCCGATGGCCCGAACACCCAACTTCTAAGAAAGGGTCTTAGGAATGACTATACTTCAAGCTACAAAATTCAAATGCATAGAATTGGTTGCGTAAATAGTAAAATTGCAGCTTTAGCTAAGAGTGTGCATATTGCATGTTCATACATGTTGTAAATCAAGGCCAAAAAGGATCCCCCAAGCTTTAACTGAGCTATCTGCAGGCCTCCAAAAGTAATTTGACATGGCTGCATTATGCACACTACCAAGATTATCCATCCATACATCCATCATCTATACACCACGTAATCCTCATTAGGGTCACGGGGGAGCTGGAGTCTATCCCAGCTGACTCGGGTGAAAGCAAGGGACACCCTGGACAATTCGCCAGTCTGTCGCAAGGCTACATATACAGACAAACAATCACGCTCGCATTCACACCTACGGGCAATTTAGAATAATCAGTCAACCTCAGCACATTTTTGGACTGTGAGAGGAAGCCAGAGAACCCGGAGAAAACCCACGCATGCACAAGGAGAACATGCAAAGTCCATGCAGAAAGATCCCAGGAAAGCCGGGACGCGAACCATGGATCTTCTCGCTGCAAGGCGAAAGTGCTAACCACTACCAAGACTATCCATCATTCATTGTATCCAGATCATATGTGCTTTAATATGAACATGCAAGAAGGAAGCTTTAAGATTATTCACTTAAAGTTATGTTTCCATTATTAATATTTACTATATATTCTTTATTTTATCTGCAATATATGTGTTGTTTAAAAAAAATGAAAAGATTTCTAAATGAACATTTCAAGAGAGAATTATCTGTGGAGACCCTCTAAAATGTTTGTTTGTGACTACAATAGGAGCTACTGGGATCCTTTTACAAAACAGGGGAAAAAAGCTTTATGTAAAATCTGCTTAAAGTGCCACATATTCTTTTGTTCATGATGCATAAATCTAACTCTGAGGAACTTCATATTTCAGGCCCTGTTATTTGGTGGCAGATGTCACTTTCTGCTCATCACATGTAACATTATCCAAACATACACGAGCAGTTCAGTCCTGTAATTTGCCAGCAGATGTCACAATTCTCATAGATCTGGGTTTTTGGCTGCTCTGACATCACTGACTGGGTTGTGGCCAAACTCCCGAGTACTTGTAGCAGCATGAAGTTTTCAGCTCACATACAGTTATGCAGCAGCCATTTCCTGTCCTATGTGGTTCGGCATTGCATTTCCTCTTTTACTACTTTAAAAGTTACTGCTGGCTGCCACTAGCTCTGGCAGGCAGGCAGGCTTTACTGCAGCTGTGATGATAACCCTAAAAAAATAGCCCTCCAGCACATTTCTGTAAGAGCATTCTGTGGCCAACTTTAGTATACTTTTGCTACACTGACTGTCAACTGTGGGACATATATGGGTGAAGTTTTAGTTTTATTGTACAGGTCACAGTCTAGCAATCGAAGTGGAAGTGTTAACAGGGAAACTGCCTACATTAGACACACCGCCTTTTGGAAAAGAAGTTGATCCGGATGTGGAGCTGTGGGACTCGCTGCAAATCATTAATTGGCACAGAGGAAGCAAAGCCACTGTCATGCAGAGCATTTGAATCGCAAGTTTGACTATCTGCTAAAAGGATAGGTGTGCTCCATCCAATATATGTATATATATATATATATATATATATATATATATATATATATATATATATATATATATATATATATATATATATATATATATATATATATATATATATATATATATATATATATATATATATATATATTATATAGGGTTTTTTTTTGCAATTTTGCTAATAAAAAAGCACAAGAATCACTGTATACTTAAAGCACCAAAGTAGAAAGTATTCCTTATGAATCAGAATAATTAATTATATAATATTGGCTTAAATCACTTTAGTTTTGGAGCTAGTAAAGGTGGGGCTGATTTTAATTACTTTATTTTTCCTGTGTAGCTAATGAATTTTCCAGAGGAATCACCTGATTTTTTTCTTAACCTTTAATTAGAATATATATCCTCATGTATTTGTTGCTTCTATTTTGTATAATTGATGGAAAAATGTAAATTCATTACTTAAGTTGTATCATGAATGATAAAACACACAATATTTGTCTCTGAAATGTAGTTGAGCAGAGGCATGAAGCAGCAGAAATATAAAAGAATCAGTGAAGTACAAGTACCTTGAAAGTATTTAATCACAGTACTTAAGGGAGAGACTACAGGTGAGCAGAGTCAAATTTTTCACTAAGACATATTACCATTTAAATTTCCCAAGTGATCACTTAAAATAAGACAGTGATTTCTTGTTACAAGTTCTCTGAAATTGTAAGTTTAAATGTAAATCAGGTATTATCTATCAAAATATGCACTTATTTGCATTTTTTTAAATACTAGAACAGAAATGTGATCACTGTGTAAAGGTTGTGTCAAAATTATTCTTTCATTCAAAGACCTATGAAAGTCAAACTTTTTTTACAGAGGGGATTTTAAATACCTCCTCATGTCACTCCATAAATCAGAAAATACTGCAAGCTGCCAAATAAAGTCCATTTTGTTGGATTTTTAGGGACAAAATCTCTGATATTTAAACAAATTCCTCTGTAAAAACCTTAAGAATACAGACTCATAAAACTGAGAAATTTGGTGCATGTTAGCGCTAGTTAAGAGAAGATTTCTGGCAAGGAAGTGGGAACAAACGTGATTTTTAGAAAATGGCCTCCAAAAGCATGCAAAATTCCATGCTTTTCAGTGGAAACTCGTTTTTAGCGGTAAAATTTTGAACTAATAGGTTTTGCCATTAAAATTCTCTCGCTGATTACTTACATTAAGACAAGCATTTTTTGTATTAAAAGTTTTTAGAATTGTTATGTTAAAACAGGCAAATGAGGTATTAGCTCATTAAATCTACATACATGACAAACAAGTTTGGTGAAATAAACACCTAAATATGTATTTTTTCATTCTATGTATCTGAAACAAATTGTTTTAGAGAAACAATATAGCACAAAATCTCAAACTTGATGAATAAGTAAACTTGAAAAAGACATGAAGTGGGGGCCCAGAGGTCAAGGTTCCTCTCTTGTCAATCACACCTGATTCCTAATAAGACCTCTGGGTTGTACATAACCATACTAAATTCTAGAGGCCCTATTTAAAAGCATTTTCCCTTTTGTTCTTGTTTTCTGGTTTCTTGTCTATTTACTCTTGGAATCAGTGCAGTTTTCCTGCAGCTGCATGTCATGTCCATTTAATATTATATGTGATTCAGATTTTAAGGGCACCATAACCTTTTTTGTGAAGTCAGAACATAACTTTAGAAAAGCAAATTGGAAACAAAACAGACATCATCCTGATTGGTCAGATTAAGTAGTAAAATACATGTAAACGTGTTTCCTCTGCTTAGTGTCCATGAGTTTTTTCTTGGTTTTTTGTGTCACTTTTGACTGTGATATAACATCCTACTTGCACCCCAGGTAATAGATGAATCCTTTTGACACATCTGAGCACTCATCATACCTTTTACCTTATAAGGCCACTGAGCTGCATCTCTGCAGCAGGCTAATATGGACAGGTTTGTTCTCCATATAAGGGTATTCATTGCCGCTCCCACCTACCGCACCTGGAGTTTCACCTAAACAGAAGATCTCTGCCACTGCCCAACTAAAGCAGATGAAAAGGTCAACAAAAATGTATGCACTGCGTCAAGCAATGAATAACATGTATCATAGGGTAAAGTTTAATGGAATTAAGTCCAAACACGGAAGCTGCGGATGAAACTGTGTCACACCTGGCAGGAGAAGGGTGGGCATACTTTCGGAGGTGTGCTCATTTACCACAGCTCCTCCTCCATGACTCAACCTGCTCTACTTCCTTATAACCTCTCAGCATTTGCACTGCTGCTGCCATCTTTCACTGCTGCCTGTTTCCTGCACACACCACAAGCAAAATGGTGAGTAGCTTTCCCAAAGAATTCAACTGGACTGACTTGCATTGAGTCGGTTTACAGCTCTGGTGTGCTCCTCAGGACATGAAACTTAGAAATGATGAACATTTTAAGTGCCATTTCCTTATTGCAACAGAAAATGTTTAAAAAAGAGAAAAGAAAGAAAGAAAACAGCATTAAGTTAGTGAATCCTTGTTGCCAGTATACCTACAGTGTAAGACTTGCATTTGATATTTCTTTGACAAAAGGTTGAAAAGGTGCTTTGGTGTTGGTGAACGCTCTGTTTTAAGGTGTGGTTTTGTTTCCAAAATGGTGGGAGTTTAGTTCGTGCCTCAAACTTGTTTGGAGAGAATGCCTTGGGGCTCTTTCTTGTGCTAGCTTGTTCCACAATGACTGGAATGTGACAGAACCAAGGCATTGAAAATTCATGGGGGAAGCAATGCCCATGGCATGTTGCTGCTGAGGAGCTGGTGTAATATTTGCACATTTGGTTGCCTAAACAGTGTTCTCTTCAACATTTAGCTTGAGGAGCTTCCTGTTTCTTCATCTTTCAGTTCCGCTTTTAATCTCAAAATCCAAATTACGAGAACGTCTGATATGTGCCCAAATCTTATTGAAGAGTAGATTTTTGTCATTTTTTTCATTTTGCAGGGAAATGTTGACTGAACTGACAGACCAGATTTGGTATTTGGCTTAAAAAGACCATGATTTATAATACGAGTAGTCAGATGTCTTAATAAACAGGTTTGTCTTTCATTGTTTTTTTTTCTTGTACTAAATGCAGATATGTGTTGTGTGCTTTCTCACCAGGCATCTGGAGTAGAAATCTGTGACGATGTGAAGGACATGATCGCTAAAATGAAAGTGGTGAAAAGTGGTGACGATCAAAATGACCGTGTGAGACTGGCAATATTCAGCATCAGAGATTGCAAAGAAATTATTGTTACAAAAAAGTTCAACCAAAAAGATGTGGGAGACAGTCCTGTTTTCTCCATCATCACTGACGAGATGAAAGGAGACCCGTGCTTCTACGCACTGTATGACTGCAACTTTCAAACCAAGGACAACGTTGACAAAGACGACCTGATCTTTATAACATGGTAGGCCCTTGTATTAAAACTGAACCATAACTATTTTTAAGCTTAACTTCTCCTGACAGCAGAGAGACTGTCAGTAAAATCCTGGCAAAATGCTCATGTATTTACAACTCGGTGTTCTTCTGAACATGTGGAAAAATGTTACAGTAAGCAGTTTCAGTGTTTGAATGATTTCTCTTTACGTTAGGACCTCTGATGCTGCATCCATCAAAAACAAAATGATATACGCCAGCTCGAAAGAGAATCTGAAGGGGTGTATGAAAGGTATGTTTTTCCCCCTGCATTATTTTTTTTTCATTGCATAATGTCAACTCTTTGCATCTGATCTTTTAAGAGGTGAAAGGTTGTTTGACTATCTTCAAAAGATTTAGTTTGTGTTTATTGGACTTCGTGCTGAATAGTGTTTACTCTTCTTTCTTCAACAGGAGTCAAACATCACATGCAGCTAAATGATCACTCAGACTGGAGCAGGCAGGCGCTTGCAGAGAAAATACAAGACAAAAGCACATGGAGAGTAGCCAAGATTGAGAAAGTTGATATCTGAATGTTAGTCGAACCAATGAGTACTAAACAAACCATCTTTCCCCGTGTTTCATAACAAAGTCAAATTAAAAGATTTTGAGAGGATAATGGCAGTGTTTCAAAATGAACTTATTTGTTTTTCTGGATTTGTAAAAAGCTACAAAAGGGAAAGACTGGGCTGTGAATGGTATTATATTTCTGTTACACAAACCTGATGTCTTTGCCTTGCTTACAAGTCCAGTTACACAAATTTAGCTGGGAAATCAATCTTGTTCATGTCATTTTACTCTTTTTTTTTTTTTTTTTTTTTTTTTTTTTTTAATTGAACATTTTGTAAAAATATTAATAATCTGACACTTCACTTTTGGTACATTAAAATCCCTCAAACTGTTAATTGTTAAAATACTTATATACTGTTTAAATACCTGCATTTGCCATATGTGTCTTTGTTGTAATAGTTATTTGTTCAGTGTGTACTAGTATATGCTGTGCAATAAGTTAACACTGTATTGCAGTTTATATTGGGTAATTATGGCTGGATTTGTAAGTCTGCCACATCTGTTTTTCCTTGACTGCTACACTTAGACATCTGAAAGAATAGTACAACTTTTATCCGAAAAACAAAGTTTCCACTGAAATTACAGCACTCCTTGCACTGTTGAGTACTATCAAATAAATTCAGTGCAACTATGTATATGCTGTATTGTTTTTTTCCCTCTCTACTGAAAATGGAGATTTGTAGTGTTCATTACATGACAATCTTACTGCCATTCTGGCTCTTATCAGCATCAAAGTATTATTTATGAAAGCTATAAATAACAGCACCTGGATGTGAAGTAGCATGCAGCACAGGGTTTCTCCCTCCTTTCAGGAAATGATTAACTGGGTTCATCAGATTAGTTGTGATTGATCTGATTTTAAGCTCGTTTTAAACTAAACACTCGAAGTCATGATGTCCATCACAAAATTGTTGATTGGAAATCTAGTAAAATCCTACGCTGAATTTTCAAGCAGGTGGCTTTTAGGTGGTTGTGAACAAAATTTGGAGTTGCTTATAAGATTTCCATTGATCTTGATTCATAATCAATCACTGCATCCACAAGGACCGTAACACAAAATGTGTATGGAATCGATTTACCAGTACCTCATATAAAGACACAAGCAGTTATCCGTAATACATTCCTTCATACAGATTTCATACTCATGTCTCCCTGTACACCTAAATCACAACCATCAGTGATTAAGTGGAAATTATGCCGTTAATAGTTTGAAGTAATGGTTTGATATTTTTGAAGAGTGTATTCACTCACTTCATTGTTGAGAGTTAGACAAATAAGACACACTACATTCATGTCAGAGTGGTGAATTTAGGGGACTACCTCCAGTTAGGCCGAAGTGGAAGTGCCAAAGACTAAAATTCCTCCAATGGCTTATTAAGGCTGGTTCCAAAAGTGAGTCAGTCCCCAGAGCGTCACCATTTCCTGCTTTACAGGAGGAATAAACACGTAAACTCACCTGTTTAAATTGTATTAAGACTTAAAGTTGTGCATAATTTAGGGCGTGGCTGATTCTAATGACAGATGGGTGCTTTCGTAACACCAAGTCCATGGCCTGGACATGTTTTCATGGCCGCTTTAGCCCTAGCCGCACTCCACCTCTGAGCTCAATGGAGTTAAGAGGAGTCAGGCACTGTGATGGATGGAGAAAGCAAACTGCTTCAAAAACACTCATACGTAAATATGAATTTAAAGCTAAAGCTCCTCACTTTAGCTTAGCATAAAGGTTGAAAAACAGCTAGCCTTGTGTTGTCCAAAGGCAGCAAAAACTTATTGCCAGACAACCAAAGAAGAAGAGTCACAAAATGACAAACTACAAGTTGTTCAAACAGAGCTACTATAGCAGTTTGCCTGTTTAAAGTCCTCATGCTAAGCTAGGCTTATAAGCTGCTTGCTGTAGCATACGCTATGTACCACACAGGAATCTTTTCATTTCACACCTCACTAAGAAATAAATGCTTTAATGCTGAACTATTCAGGTTTTGTTTACTTCCAAAGTGAACATGTTAATCCACTATAGTTAATTATCAATAATCACATTATAGTTGATTGATTTAATTGGTAACTTTTGCACAGTTTCTTTGCCAACTTCCTCAGGGGAACCACTGTGTTTCTACGCTGCTCTTCATAAATGTCCTCCGTAGGCCTGGGCAATGAAATGTCAAAACACTTCATTACTAACAATAAGAAAATTATTCAAAAGAATGATCAGTAGGTTTACTTAAATGCATTAGATGCAAACTGCAGGGAAAACCCAAAGTTCAGTTGCATGAACAGGTGCACTAGTCCACAGCCTCGTAGAAACTGTACAGCAGGGACCTGTGGTTCCTTTTGTGTCGTTTTCATTGTTGTGTTACCAGTATTATACCACTATTACCTATGTACCTGGCTATGTTAGCTAAAGTGGATACATTTAAAGAATTTAATTTGCAATATTTTACTCTGACGTATAGCAATACTTCACAGCTTCGGGATCATTGCCTGTATTAACCATTATTTTTCCACTTATAGGTTACTTATTTCCATTTTCTGCAATCCATCATACTTAAACGCAACATCTGGCAAAAGAAATATCAGTAAAAAAAAAAAAAAAAAATCAGTTCATCATGACATTTTTTCAGCCTTTTAAAAATCTCTGTTCGAAAATAAAGTGTACTCCAAAAATGAGTATCACCAAATTGTGCAAAACCAGGAATCCATTTGGATAATAAGGATACACCAGCTGATCAGCCCATCACTTGCTAATTTTACATTTTGGATTCAGGCCAAATAAGGAACACACTGGCATCTGGCAGAGCATCCTCACTGTCACAGCAATTTGATTTGAGGAAGGCCGTTTGCAAGCAACACATCCACCTCAGAAACGTCTGTATCAAACATACAGACTGTAAATCTTTGAAATCTGACTGCACTATACTGGACAGTTTAGTTTTATTTTGTAAAGTACCACAATTAAAAATTAAGACTTAAAGTAAGGTTTCCTGTCACGTTTTCAGGCCAGGGTCACCTTTTTAAACATGCTTTGGAAAGCAGTTTTAAAGGATGACTAACGCATCAAAGCTACTACACAGTGTGCTATGGATAGAGGTCATATTGCTCCCTTTTGCTGTATTAGAAACACATTGTGAGGATGTCGCTGTGTACAGTACTTCCTCAAACACTTGAAGTTTTTCCAAGCAGCTTTAAGTGTTCAAATGACAGTGTAGCAGTCCTGACGCAGCTGTGTTAACTTGAACGTGTCATGAGCCAGATGTGCAGTGCACAAGATTGCAGGCTTGCCGCTGGACTCACAATAGTTCTGATCAGTGTTAAAATACAACATATTCACAACTTTTACACCAACTTCTAACACACACACTGACAAGGCTTACTTAGTGCTACACTGTAGTTTATTCATTCATACAAATTCAAATTCGATGTGTGTTATTGGCAGCCAGCTACAGAGAAAAGCAGGCCCTAAAGGTACTGCATCGATGAACCATAAAATGTTCCCACCATTCAACCACATAGAAAAGACATACAAAGTAATTGCACAGGTTGATGTACGTTTGACGTACATTCGGTTTCCCTTTTAACACTGAACTATGGGGAAATGTTTGGAATATAAGGCAGGGGGATAAATAACTTCTGACATAGCCAGAATTGTTGATGGAATGTGGGTTTCAATAAAGATTACAGCAGGATTCGCTCCTCTAATCTCACTTTGAAATGTTCGTTATAACAAATATTTGATTCCTACACTTGCAACAAATGCAATCAACTACAGTACAAGAAAGAAATAATTTTGGAATGCATAACTATGGTATTCATAAGGCATATTTGGCAGTTTTTTTTGTAGTGTCCGCAGTCATCTTCATCTCAGACGGACGTTCCTTCCTTCAGCTCCACATACTCTCCCTTAAACAGAAATGATAAAAATTGGTGTCAAAATAAACAAGCATATTTAAACATACTGAGCTTGCATATGTCCGTGTGTGCTGTTATACTAGTATTATTTGTCTCACTTTGCCCTCCAGATGCTCCTGTAGTGTTCTCACTGTGTCCCTCTCTTTGGTCAGCTGCTCCTGAGTGGCTTTAAGAAGCTGCTGGAGCTTAGTGGCTGCCTGGCCCAGATCTTTGGACAGCTTCTTCTCCTTTTCCAGGCGCTCCTGTTCCAACAGCGATAGCAAATGTGATTTTAAAGCACCAAGTGAAAATGAGACTGTATGGATACCCAAAGGGTCTGATATTAAGGAAGAAGTACGGAAATCATAAATAAAAATGGGCAAACACAACCTGTAACCGTAAAGCTGTAAAATAAGTCAGTAATTCAACATTATTATTATGAAATGTTGCATCACATCATTGTCTAAAAAGTCTTCTGTTTGTGATAACTGCAGATAATATTAATTTTGTCAAAGTTTTTATTTCCAAGCACCACTTTTCCTTAATGGCAAAAATATGGTGATGAGAAACAAGGGAAAATGGTGTGATGTAAAACCAGACTCTGTCAAAGGACGTGTTGAAATAAAATCAACCAGAGATTAACTATGAGCAATTTTTTTTTTTACTGGTGCAGTTGGAAAAAAAGTGTTTTTTCAAGCTTTACGAAAAAATTAAGGCATTTATCATAGTTAAATGTTTGGACTCTGGGATATACCATTCTGAAGCGTACTCACACACTCCTGTCAGTCAATCTGTTTACTTTACACATCCATCTATGCAATTGCAAACAGTCAGCAGTGTGATATGCTCACACTATATATAGTTTCTATATCTGTAAGTCTTTGGTTTTCAGCTCATGCACAGTTTCAAAATTCTTTAGATTTTTTTCAGTTCTGTGAGTTGCAATAAACAATGTTATCTTAACGCACCTTGAGCTGAGCTACATCTTCAGTGTCAGATTGTGGCGACTCTGCCGAAACATTTAACAGATCCAGCTGAGCCTGAAGTTCTGCTACAGTCTTCTGGGCCTGAAGGTTGACAACATACTGTTAGCCACTGAGAACATATTAGTAATCCTTCAGTGTGGCAAGAATACAATGAGAGCGGCGATAACGGCTCCTACCTGATCAAACTCTTCAGAGAGCTCCTGCCTCTGAGACGCCTCCATGTGCAGTTTGTCTGTGGTCTGATGCAGCTCATCCTGGACCTGATGGCAGACAAGTACATGTAGACACACTGTAAGTACAAACACAGACCCCTTGCTTGCACATACGTGTGTCTGCAAACAGTCTTACGTCAAAACTGCAGTGGCGCTGCGCGCACACACACACACAAAAGTTGCTGAACTTGTGCACCAAGTTAGTTTCCTGTCACACTATCTGTGGTGAAAAGCTGAAGTCAAACACAAAACTTCTATGCTGTTAGAAATATCTGAAAACAAAGGAGAGGTGAGCATGCCGACAAAGCTGAGAACAGCAGTGGTTAGAGTTAGGTTAATTCAGTCAATGCATACAGTGGTTAGCATTTACAGCCGCACTGTCTGAGGAGTACTGGACAGACTGGAAACACAGCCCTTCTTTATCTCAGTCATCTGTTACTCAGTATCCGTGTTCCGTAGCCACATCCTTCATTTAAGATATGGCTAAAAGCAGATGTGCTTCTAAGCTAAAAATCACAAAAAACAAGTCAATAACAATGTGGATTTTGTGGGGAATCTAATAAAATTAAACAAAGCACATTTGAGAAGCATTTACAAAACAAACTAATTGTAACAGAGACGGTCTCTGAAGAACTGTCCAAGTAACTGTCCAGTGCTCTCTGACAGGACGTGAAGGGTGCCCTGTGTCCTCTGCACCCTGACCTGACTGGGTTGAGCTTCAGCTGGGCCATTCTGTTCACGCTGAGTCCGCACCGTGATCTCGGCCAGCTGCTCCCTGACCTGAAACAGGAAGCCGTCGCTAGTCACTGGTTATGTAACCACCATCCACGAATCCCTTTTGTGTTTACACGTCAATGACACCCAACCCAGGTGGTGGTGTATGTCAAGGAGGCATTTCCACAAATTCCATGACTTATGGCATCTCATAAACAACATCCCTTTATCTCACCTCACTCACTCAGGTAAAATCATTTTTACATACTGTTGTCCACAGGATGGGAAAAGCAAGTGATGTCAGTAAAGTCACCTGTGCAAGTTCCTCCTTGTGTGCCTGGGCCTCCTTCTGGACCGACTCCAACTGTCTCTGACCCTCTGACAGCTGCAGCTTCAGCTGAACATGGTGCAAAGTAAAGAAAGCAACACACGTTAGACAAGCACTGTTATAAGAGCAGCAATAGAGGCTATATATATATATATCCAAATATGTGAAATGTCTCTCTTCAATTTCATTAAAGCCACACATAGAACCAGTGTTATCTAAAACACCGACTTCTAATTCTGTACATTCACCACTATTTCTATACATAACATTAGTTAAGCATTTTTTAATTTAATAAGAAAGTAACAATTTAGCATCAGTTCCACTTCTAGTAATGTTGCTGTAGTTTTAAGCTGCTCTCATACCTGCTCTATCTCCTCTGATGCCACCTGGTTGTCTGCCTGCTTCTCCAGCTGGGCTTCCAGGAGCATCATCTGCTCCTTCATCTGCAGAGACAACCGAGAAAGAAGGGAAAGAAAACACATTTGAACCGCTAGCTTGCCTCGAGAGATGTTTATAAAATGAGAGTGGAAAAATCCTTACCTGTTCCACACTTTGGTTTTCAGCCTCGAGCTTGCTGACTTTCTGCAAAGCCTGGTAGTGCGCCGAGAGACTACAGTTAGGTTTTGCATATAATGTAAGGGAGCTTACACAGTGATTTCAAGGAGATATAATAGCTCACCTCATTCAGCTGTTCTTCTGAGTTAGCCATTTTTGACTTCCATACCAGCTCTTCCTCCTCCACACTCTGCTGCAGATGTTTCAGCATTCCTTCCTACAGCAGAATGGAAACTGGTATAAATGAGTTCTATAAACTTATTTCATAATCTTCATAATGATTCAAGTCACTTACTGTCTCAGCCAGGACGGTCCTGTACTGTTCACATTCAGCCTGTAAGGTGCCATGGCTCTCCTCCGCCTCTTTCAGTTTCTCAAGCAACTCCTGAAACAAACCAAACACATTGAGAACTTTCTGCCAAGCTAATTCTAACCAGTATATAGTAACTGTATGAAACTGTGGCTTACTGGTGACACTGTGATTGACTGAGACTCTTGGCTCTGCTGGCTGAGAGCCTCCTGAGCTTTCTGCTTAAATACTTGTAACCAGTTGGACTAAGTGATGAGAAAAACAGACAAAAATGATTAATGCCAAAAAAAAGTGTCACAATAATCATTAAATTCATCAGAATGCAAGATGCAAGACCATTCATAATTTCACATCTGATCTGGTGAACTCCTCATTTTCTCACCTGCTCTGTCTCTACAGGTATCTGTGGGAAGAGTGTCTGAAGAGTTTCTTTGGTTTCTGTTTGAAAGGCTGCCAGTTGTGCCTCTGTGTTCTGTTAAAGCGATGGGTGACATAATCAGTCAGGAGATTAGCAGAAAAGTATTCTCAATTGATAAACCACTAATGTGTTAAAGACTCTTACTGGATCAGTGGCTGTCTTTTCTTTTGCTTCTTTCAATTCCTCTTGTAGTGATGTGACGAGGGCATCCTTTTCAGTCAGACTAGTAGCAAACAAGACAAAACAAAGATCTAAACAACAGACCTATTAATATCTGAGACTGATCTTTTTATATTTCAATATCATCTAGTGGCCTGCCCCATCGGGCAGCCAGCACTTTGCAAAGTTACTCTGCCACTACTAGTGTGAAACATAGTAAAGCAACTTGTGTGTTAAGGCAGCATAACTAATTAAGCGTCATCTCTTACCGGTTCTGGAGTAGTGTGATCTCTGAGGAGTTATCTGACGGCTAAAACACAAAGAACATGCAATAAATTACTTGGATATTTTTTTTTTGTTTCATGGGACACCTCTGGAAGTGGAATGATGCACAGGTACAGCAATGCTTACTGGTGTGCTCTTAAGTTGCACCATCTCCTCTTTGAGGTTTGTAAGTTCATCTTGAAGTGATGTGATAAGGCTGGCATCCTCCCTACAGGGATATACGATTTATACAGAGACAGAATAGTGTCAGTTATCAGAAGGCTGACAAACACTTTAGTCAAATATAATGATAACAAAAAGTAGGATACCCATTAGTTTTTTGCTCCAGCTCAACAATAGTGTTCTCCTGTTGCAAAAGCAGAACATTTGGGATCAGCAGTGCCACATTTTTTGTAATAGAACATATAAATATTTGCCATATATAATGGAGAAGTGATAGTACTTGATAACAGACTTAATAAAAATCCTTGTAACACTTACAGCAACTTCTTGCTTTGCCTGCAGTTGCTTCAGTTCCTCCTGAAGTGTGTTCAACTGGATGTCTCTCTCCTGCAGGCTGTAAAGGAGGCGCAGCAATTAAAAAAAATAAAATAAAAAAATCACAAAATGAAACAGCTCTGGAACTAATGTCAGTTCTGGAGAAACAATGCTCAAACACTTACCTGAGCTGTAGTTGTTCCAGCTCTGCAGTATTCACCTGGCAAATAAAAATTGACAAACCTTAGGGCTGATGATATGTGGTCAGATGTCAGTTTCAGAAAGGTTCAGCTGAAGATGAATGTTTTACCTGCGTGTTGTCCACTTCCTCTTTGTTCTGACTGGCCTCCAACAGTGAGTTGATGGAAGCCACCTGCTGCACAAGCTGGCTTTTCTCTGCTTGTGTCTCCTCCAGTTGGGCAGTGAGGGCATCCACCTGAGCAGAGCGCTCGATCACATCAGCCTCTAATTTCCCAATACGCACTTGAAAATCTGCAGGGACAAAACACTTAGTTTATTGTGTCAAAAAGCCAAGTAAAGTCCAACGTCTTAACATCTGATACGCATTTAGGCTTTGTGCCCTCATTCTCTGACCTGAGAGTGTGCTGGTTTCCTGTTGGGTTTTGTCCAAAGTGGCCTGCAGGCTGCTGTTTCTACTCTGTGATGTTCTGAGCTCCTCACACACCTCCTCCAGCCTCCTCTGTAACGCCTGCTCACTCTCTGCATGGCTGGCCTGAGAAAGAAATTCATGAAAAATACGTTAAACAGCAGGGGGCAGCAAAGATTCACAGAAATGATCAGACTCAGAAGCATTGATTTGCAGCTCAAGAGCAGTGCATGTGAGCTATGTTAACTTCTCTTACGTATCCTTAAAATTTCTACAGAGAAAAAGACTACTCACTAAAAATCCACCTCTGAGGACAATCAGATTATCCTTTGGCTTGAAGTTTTGTAACAAATAAATAAAAGATAATTTATCCCCATGTTAAGGACTACTTTTTAAATGTCTACTATGAAGTGCTTTGAGCTTTAAAGGGATTTTGAGATATTTAGCCTGCCTTGTACGAAGGCATGAAGCCTTTCATCATTTGTCTGTTGCATATTGATTCATGGTATGTGCCATTACATAACATGTTCAAAGAACTTTAGCTGTTGGGAAGGAAGTAAATGATTAATCAAAATGAACACTTGACTGTCAGCAGTTCTGACTCATTTGCTCCACATAACCTAACATTCAGACTAACAACACTCCATTAGTGGCAGAGACTATGTGCAACAATAGTACATGAGAACGGCAAGTTGATGGTGTAAGACAGAAGGAAGTAGTTCCTATTTGAAAGTCACGTGTTGCAAATAGCATCGACTGCTCTATACTTTTACAGCCAATTACAGCGCGCTGGAGAAGAGAGATGCTTGGACACGCACACATTCCAGCTAGTGAGGAGAAGCATTTTCCCTGCAGACACATTACTGTATGGTTGCATTCCAGCCTAGCCCTGAGCTCTGTGATTACAAGGCAGTTAAACTTCCTATAACATTAGAGGGTCGGGACATAGGTGGAAAAGGTCTAGGCTTGCATTTTGTGGACATACTGTAACCAACTGGCTACTGAAACAGACTTTCTTTAAAAAGCTAGAAGAAATTTGGTTCTCTGTGGACACTTAATGTTTGATGAAATTTAAAATAAGGATGACGATGCTACCAACCTGCAGCAATGACAGCTGCTTCTCAGTTGTGGAGACCTTGGCCTCCAGCCCTTTCCTGACGTGCTCATCAGCAAGCAGACTTTCTGACTTCTCTCCAAGCTCTTTGGTTAACTTTGCGCATTCCTGTCGCAGCTTGGCCAGCTCTGCATTTTGTCTGAGAAGAAAATGAAAGAGAAAGACAAAGGGACAAACGGTGAGGACACTTGCCTCACAAATATACACGTCAACCTTCAGGTGTGATAAATGAGACATATGTCTGAAATTGTACACACTGTAGTGAGTACACACTTTCATTCGCATTATTAGGCATTATGGGTAAAATGCAGTCATTATGGATCCTTGATACTGAGTTACTGTATCGTTGCTGTGTCAGTGGGAAAGACTCACTTGCTCTCAGCTTGACTAGTAGCTTGGTTGAGGGCGTCACGAAGAATGGAGTTCTCCTGCTGTAGACGAGCAAGCTGGGCATTGGGGCCTTTCTCCAGTTGGTCCTGCAAGCTTAGGATCTGGAGTAATTGCAAAAGTTTCTTATTAATTATTGAACAGCTACACCTTGGGCGATGGCTCAGATTTAAATCTTTCTCAAGAACACTGAAGTTCAAGAGCAACAAAACTGCATCTTCACTTCTAAGAGCAGTCAGATCACCTGAGGGCTAGAACAGGTCAAAAAGGAAACATAAATACACCCATCTGAATTTGAAGTTTATTGGTGCGTGAGAACTGACCTTTGCATTGAGCCTCTGGGTCTGGGCTACATGGTCCTGGTAACTGGCCTGCATACGAGCTTGCAGAGCAATCATTTCTTGTTCCCTCTTACTCAACTGAGCGCTCAGTCTTGTCTCCACGCTGGCAACCTTGGACTTCTCAGCAGACAGCTCCTGATCAACGGGCAGCACAGATAGTGAGCAGAATCCCTACAAAGCATCTGATGCCAAACATGCTAAAGAGTCAGTTCAAAGCAAAAAATCCTCCCCGGGAAATCTCGTGAAATCAAGAAAAGACATTCATAACTCTCCAGAGAATTCAATCTTTTGGAGGATATCATGGCTTCACCTCTAGTTCCCCAATAGATGATGATCACAGATTCTAACCTAATGAATATGATAACAGCCAATCCTCATCATCAGCACCACCTTAATGCTCACAAGACATGTTAAAATATACAACACAGACTACGATGACATTCACTAAGAGAATTCATGCCACCCAAAGGACTGATTTTGACTTTAAATGCAACAATATTATAGCTATGTATGATGAAAAGGACTGAGCCCTCCTTGCTTCTTAAAGGACAGTCTGTACATTTTTGGCTACCTAGTTAGCGTTCCTCTAGTGCCACCTTCAGGACTAAAGATGGCTACTGCAACCCAAATGTCAGTGCACATGCACATATAGAAATGTAACAGCAAGGATCCAAGATTCTCATACATGTAATGAGTCTAACTGGGCTGCCATCATGGCTAGAGACAGAACAGTATGTTGTGGCAGGAGCAGCTTTTGAGACACTTTTATGTCCAACCTTGGTGAGTTCTCTAAGACGGTTCTTTACTGCTGAAGCATCTTCTTGTTCTGCCGCCAGCTGTTTCTCTCTTTCCTCCAGCTGCTTCTTCAGCATGGCCACTGGGTCTCCTTTCTGAGTGGCCTAAAGACATACCCAGATAGACAGAATAAAGCATTAATCTCTCTTCAAGTACCCTCTCAAATGTTTTTCTTTGTTATTGACTGCAGCATCCCATACCGTGTGCCAAGTGTCCTGAATGATGCCAACTTTCTCAGACAGGATCTCGATGAGCCTGTGCGCCTCTCCCTCACTGAACACCATGCTGCTGATAGTGGACACCAGAGCCTTATAGGGCAGGTACAGCGGAGCGTCAGCAGAATCCACCGCTGCAGCTGAAGAGGCAAACACAAAATGACACAGCAGCATTAAGAGAAGGAATTCAGAATTTATTTCATGTGAAAAAACAAAAATATAAACACACAGTGTAGAAAGTTTTCAAGCTGTCAGAGATGACTGAATGCTAACACTGCCGTAGGAAAAAGGACAAGGTTGCGACTAGTCCTTTGGGTCTGGGGCCCTGGACGGTTTCAGATGGCAAAATGATGGGGCATTGTGGCACCAGGCGGAGACAAGCCTCAGGCAAAGGAGAAAGCCAACCCCTCCTCTCTACTCATTGTCAGAGGCACTGAGAGGCTTTGTCAGCTAACGAAACAGGGCAACGGTGTTTGGACAAGCTGGCGTGCTCTATGCCCTCCAGAGCCGAGTGCCAGACATTACCCACCACTGCCACTGGCACTACTCTCCATGGGTACAGAGCTAGAAGTTCATCAGTACTGACAAGTTATTCCTGCCTTAGACCGTGAATGTACGTGTACGCAACTCAACTGTGCAGACATGCCTCCGTTCCTACTTCCAAACATTAAAGTCCAAGCACAGTCTCCACTGTTATGGCTAATGTAGTTCCTGCCTAGACACCATTTCCATCAGATCAAAGGAGAAGGCTAATTTTAGCAATTGTGGTTCTAACAACAATATTATCAGACAATAGTGTTTCTGATGTGTGATATGGCGAGAAGGGCACCTGGAGAAGGGTGGTTTGCGAAAGGAGCATCGATGTGAACACGACCAAAATCCCAGCTACAGGTCATGCATGAAAGCAGACCTGTGCAAGAAAATGGAAGCAAAACAATGACTGGTTTACAAGGAAGGAGATCTGGCAGTGGGATTAAGAAAAACTAAATAACTCAGCTCTTTTAATTTCTATTTATTGAAAAAAATCCTCATAAATTATAGTGAAGCTGTATTGCAAATTGTCTGAAATGCATTGACGTTTGACATCCAGTCAGACGGAAGGTTACCAGTTTGGAGCTGTACTGTGATTTTGACTTAGTGGTCATAGTTGAAACTGCAGGCCACGTGAAACCTTTCAGATGTATGTCCTGCCATATACACACTGTCTATAGACGTCAGTGTTCTGGAAACGGTTATCTTTAACAACCACTTCAACACTATATAAATAATATAGTACGATAAAATAAAATTATACCTTTTCACTAAAATGCATGTAGTATACAATTACAAATGCAAAACAGTAAGGGCATTTCTCTAAAACACATCTGCTTACCGGGCTCAGACTTTTTCTTGGAAGCTTTCTTCTTGGGCTCCTGTGCTTTTGCTGCAACAGCAGGAGCCTGCTGAGATCCCACTGGGGGCACGGCCATCACCGGGACATCTTTGGTGACAGCCTCCAGCACTGGGGCAGTCTTGACTGGAGCCGATGCAGCCTTGGCGGGGGCTGCAGCAGACTTGGCCGGTGCAGGGGCAGATTTGGATGTGGCAGGGGCAGATTTAGATGATGCAGGAGCTGCAGAAGGAGCAGATTTGGCTGTGGTGGGGGAAGATTTTGCTGACACAGGGGCAGGAGCAGACTTAGCTGATGCAGGGGCAGACTTAGCTGATGTCGGGGCAGACTTAGCTGGGGCAGGTGCAGCAGCTGGGACAGCTGCTTTGGCCGGGGCAGATGCAGGAACCTGGTTTACTGCAGGTGCTGCGGAAGACTTGACTGCTGCAGGTGCTGCGGAAGACTTGACTGCTGCAGGAGCAGAGACGACTGGGGCTGGCCGGGTGGAGGCTGGCTCAACCTTTGCTACCTTCTTCTTCTTTTTGTCTTTCGGTGAGGGTACAGGTGAGGGGTCGGCAACAGGTTCAGCAGCAGTCTTGGCCTGCGTCTCTACTGCCGCTGGTGCTGCAGTCGATTTAGCCTCAGAAGCAGCGACAGCCTCAGGGACTGGGGCAGGAGCAGCATCTACAACTACATCAGCGGCAGCAGGCTCATCGACTACGTCAGCTTCACCATCAGCTTCAGCAGCATCTTCAGCTTTCTCCTGCTCTGGGATCTTACCATTGGGCTTTTCTTCTTTCTTCTTTCCACGGCTCTTCTTCTCAGATACCTTGTCCTTTTTCTTTTTGTCCGAGCGAACAGACTGTATCTTACCCAACTCCCTGCGTTGCTTGGCCAGAGCCTCCTCATAAGAGGTCTCCTTCATGGAGAAGGTGGAGACAAGGGCAATCCCAAGAGCAGAGATCACCATGAATCCACCAAATACCATAATCCCAAGCGTCTGGGGATCATAGATATCCATTGTTCAAGTTTAGTAAACCTAAAAAGAGAGAGAGAGCAACTTGTCAGCAAAGGTAATGACTAAAAAGACAGTATCTGTAAGTGCCTAAAATAATTCATACTAGTTCAAAAATTTAATATTACTAACAGTAAAATGTAACAGAAAGCAGATGTATTAAAAAGGCTGCTGAAGAGATACAACTGTGATTAACGCTGCATGGAGAACAAAACCAGCTTTTGCCTTCAACAGCCTCAAGGTGTCGCTGTTTCAACCTTAATCTCGAGGCTGCTACATGCATAAGTCAGAGCAGCAAATCTTATCTGCAAACTGAAGCAAATAGTTCAGCTCCAGATCCACGTGTCACTCAGAGTAGACGCTTTAACTTCAGGCAGAGCATGTGTGTTCATGTAGCTCAAATTCACCCGAATAATTACACCTCATACACTGGTTTATTCTGAAATCCATCAGTTTTCTGAGTACAACAACTTAAACTAGTTAATCCAGAGTATATAGTTTATTTCAAAAGAGTGTTATTTAACACTGTTTAGCTTATTTTTTACATTAAAGTCATGGAATTGGATTAGTGCACTGCTATTGTTGATGCACAGCAATCCTTTATGGAAATGCTATTTTACTCATCAGCAAAAAGCCTCCTTACTTTGGTTGCATTTCACAACCACTTATGTAACGGATTATCAGCAGCATATGCAACTAAACGCTTTGAATGATATTTTAAGGCAGTGAAAGAAACTCAAACCATAGAGGCTAAAAATGGTTACAGGCAAAAATGGATGAAGTACACAAAGCATCCGCCAACATTTCCAGAAGTTGGCCGGTGGTTACTGTTAATTTCCTGCCCTGTAAAGACATCCCTTAGAGGGTCTTTCAGCTATCTCTTTAAGGTGCCTGTCACAAACCAGAAGATTTAGCCTGCAGGGCAATAAAGCTGGCTGGGAGTAGATGGCAGCTTAGGTACACTAAAAGACAGTCTTTGATTCACTCCTGCAGCACAGACATCTATATCCTTGGTTATATTGAAGATAGGAATGTTATCTTATCAAAAATAGACAAAGGGAAAAAAATGGAACAACGTTTTAGTGTTTTAAAATGAACCAAAAATGTGAGATTGTTGAGGAAAATAGCTGAGCAACTGAAGTACAATCAAAACAGAGTCCAGAGCCCCTGTTCATTGCAGGATCTAAAAGCTAGAAATGCAGGGAAAAGACAGTCCTGCCTCCTGGTCTGAGATTCACACGTCAGTGCATCCTCTGAAGAAGAGGACTTCAAGAAAACTAACTCAGAGTGACTTTCTGAGCATGAAAGTGCATTTGAAACGTCGTAAGAGACAAGATTACGGGACGAAAGTTTCTAGGGTTATACACATTATCTTGTGCAATTCTAAATTATGACATGGGCACTGAAATTCCTCCACTAAATGCATTTAAAAATGAAAATGGTCTTCAATTAAAATGAAGAGCTGAACTTTATAAGGTTAAAACGGTAAAATATGTAAATGATTACAACTTCCCCCCTCCTTTGCATACATTACTTGTCTTTCATTGCTTGTAGTTTCAGACGCACTGTAAAGGTTAAACAATATTTAGACGAAAATACTTTACCATAAGCGCATAGTTTCCAAGAACTTCCCAGATAAGTTTATTTGATGTCCCGCTAATGATAAAAATCACACCGAGAGCCCCGGTGAACATGGGCTTTAAGGTTGATGAGGCATTAAGGAAACCCAACATCGGTATTCTTGTGTGCATTTTAACAATGAAATGGCGTGCAATCCCGGAATCATTTTATTGGATATGCTTTTAATCATTACTTCCCAGCTAGCATCGCAGCTAACGGTATGAATCAATGAACTTGGCTAACGTCCTGCACTCTGAGCGTCGGTTTCCGTTACAAAACTGCGCTACAAAACCTATTACAAAACTGCAAACTAAACAGCTAGCGAGATGGAGAGTGCGAAATAAATTTTTACAACTTTAACCGTATGTCTCTCTGTACTGGTAGTTGCCTAAGAGGTTAGCAGTAGATAGCTA
Organism: Amphiprion ocellaris; assembly: GCF_022539595.1. Taxonomy (NCBI): domain Eukaryota; kingdom Metazoa; phylum Chordata; class Actinopteri; family Pomacentridae; genus Amphiprion; species Amphiprion ocellaris. The sequence continues at coordinate 15,662,784 of NC_072781.1, read as the reverse complement.
TCCGAGCTAGCTTAACGCTGGCTCAATGAATAAAAAAATTCCAAGAATCCCACACTTACCTCGGCGCTGATAAAGCTACGTCTGCTTGCTTCAAAGGGAGCGGATTGAGGGCAAAAAGCTTTGAGTTGTAGATGAAGTGACTTCTGGGAAAAGCTGCCTATTTGTCCAGCTATCTAGCTAACTTGCTTTTTTCCAGTGCTCTCCCCCTCACTCCGCTGGAGAATCCGTGGTCCGCTGTGAAGTCGTGGCACTTCGAGCTGGCTAGACGTGCTGGCCCCGTGCCCCAGATAGCTGCCATAAATCCAGGAGCTCTCTGATTGGCTGGAAGGCGCTCAGGCCGGAAACGGAATCGCCGGGAGTTGTAGTTCTTCTACGTGGATGAAAAGGCTCATACAGCCGGACCGTTTTCAGTCAAACAAAAGCGGTTTGTTTGAGACGGAGAGAAACTCTGACAAAAGTAAGGAGCTGAGGAAAATCTTTTCAAGTGGGCTCGTTTTGACAAAAGCAAAACTTCAAACATTTAGAGAACAAGTTTTTACGCTTCACAGATGGTAAAAGTTGTTTGTCGGCTAAAAGGAGTGCCTATTTGCAAAAATCGGTTTTGCTCTTTGGTTTTAAAAAGATGTCATTCCAAACTATCTACCTGTATCATAAGGCCACGTATCCTGGATCAGCTTGTTCTGTTCTGACTCTTCTTGGGGGGAACATGCTATCCCCGAAATTTATTTATTTATTTATTGACTGCGCCATTTTTGCAATATTAAGGATATCTTTAACATAATTTTACTCATGTTTCCTCCAAATTAAGACTATGCATATTTGGTATCTTTGGAACCTCTGTTACCTTTCTTTATGGAATAGCATGACACTGAACTGTCTTTCTCTTTGGTGCATCTTTTAGATTACTTTTAGTGATTTGTTAAAATCACAATCTTTTTTTTCTACTTTCATTTACTCTTTTCTTTAACAGTGTCCTAACTTCATGTTCAGTTTGTTTTTCTTTCATTTCCAAAGAGACAAAGGCATCAGTGCCTGTTTGCATCCCACAATAAGTCTACAGGCATCTCCCTGAAATAATCATCAGTACCAAACCTGTTAAATGAGCAGCAAGTTCTCCTACAAGGTGATGAACTACATTTTTAGCACTATAGTGACATTAAACTTCTTATACTTCCTCTTGAAAGGCTATTTCACCACACCTTTAATTATCTTAACACCCAAAGGATTTTGTATTGACGTGATGCATGAACTTAGTGTCAAGGTTTGAATGTGTGTGTCTAAGTTGTTATATTATTAGTGAGTTCCACTGCGTTGATAATGGAACACTTGAGTGTCCACACCCCAAGTTACTGACAAGGAAACAAAACTGTTTTTACAGGCATCCTTGCCACAACCTCTCCTGAAACTATTTAATAAAACGGTTTGGTAAGTGGAGGCACTCATTGCTCAAGCTCACTCACATTGCTCCGTAACAGACCTTACATGAACAACACAATGCTTGAAAGGTATTTAAAAAGAAACACACACAAAAAAAACTTGACAAAAAGAGGAAAATTTCTAATGAACAGCTTGTGGAGTTCCAAAAATATGTGATTAGAAGTTGCTTTTCTGTCAATATGAACAATAATGAACTTTATTTTACGGTACACACAACCAAGAGAACTGTGTACAATAAATACATTCATCTGGTGTCATAATTCAAATCGTTTCTTGTTAATTAAAAGTGGTTGCACCCTGGCCTACAAACCAGTCAATAAATCTTCACTATCTTTTCTCTGGCTGCTGGTTTATAGAAACCTTAAAACATAAATCAGAGTCAGTGACTTCGCCTCTGCTTTGCATTTCTGCTGTAACTGCTCTTTGCCATTTTCACTCCCTTTTCTCACACTGACTCTGCATTCTGCCAGCTCTGAAAAGTTCAGCACCAGCCAAATCTGCTCTCTTGTACTTGTATAACGAGCCAATTCAAATAATTATAACCAGCCTTGTACTTACACAGCATAGCATAATCAAATGTGAAATACAGATCATTACATTAGAAGTATTTCTGCTGTGTAATGAGATGAAATACCTTGGCTGCCATTCATGCCAGTTATGTTTAATTTGAGATGCCATTGTGTTAGGATTGCGTGCATATATGCAAAATACCAAACAAACAGTGCAGGTTGTGCTAACCGAGAAAAGGTTTGGCCTTTTGGTGTTGTGCCAGTGACAGAATTGCTTTGGTAGGGGAAGAAAATACAGTTTTTAAGATGCTCATGTTCAAGATTTTGCGCAAAAATAAGAATGTAGCTGCTGGTGTAACTCAGAAGATAAAATGGTAGACGAAAAGGATTTAAAAATCTGCATCTGTGTACAAATTCTATTTGATGGGCAGCAGGAAGAAGCATCCCGTTCCATTTCACTTAGGAAGCACAGACGATTCAGTTACGTCAGCACGCCCTGCAGGTGCACTTTTGTTTTTTTCATAGTGAGTCCCTTCAGAGGACACAGCTTCTATTTGAGGAGGCTTTCATGCATCATGTCTCCAAGTCCTGCTCCAAGGCCTCTGCCTCCCTTTATCATGACTCTTCAACAGTGCACAGCTGCAGGACATGTTCAGGTGCTTTCAGAGGCAGACAGCGTAAGATGATGTTGCAGCTCATCTAACCATGACCTCAGCCAAAGTCGACTCAACACTTTTTTTTTTATTTTGTTACATGACACAGCAGAAAAATGGGCAGTGATGCAGCATTTTTCTTCTTTAAGTGTTTGTTTTTGTTACAGCCTTCATTATGTTTTCCCAAAATCCTGGTCTGACATGACAGTAAAAAAAAAATAACATTAAAAATAGGATCATAAAGATAGTGTGGAATCAATTATTAACAGTAAATTACTGACAGTGTCTCTAAAAGCTCTAAAAATGTGCAAAATCTTACTCCTTATCATACATTAAAAGCCTGTAAATTATCTAAGCGTGCCTAAGGGAAGATAAGGAAATTCATAAAATCAGCAAAATAAGTCTTTGAAGCAAGCACACTTGTTCCTTCACATCAGTTTGCACAGCCAGATTACACACAATGTATTATTGCCTTGGAAGTTTTGCTTCTGAGATTAGAGAAGAACTGAGGAAATTCTTTATCACTACACTACAGCTACACAAAAGGAACATAAAAAAGGCTAAATGTAAGCCTGATACTTTTCTTGTTTATACTGATACAGTCAGATTAGTAGCTGCAGGGAAGTGAAAGTGTGTAAGAACAGGGTTTATCTCTCATATAAAAGTCTGGGCCTCGTATTATACAGTACCCATCATGTTCCAAAGAGAGGCCTTGCTCTTTGGAGCCATCACAGCAGTACTATTTTAATGCTTGTGCTTGGAAATAATGTTTGCTCTGACCACAACTGGCAAACTAATTTGTTTGTACTGATAATTTGTTTTCGTCTCATTGGCTACAGCCTGTGGTTTCATCCAATCAGTGGATGGAGGAGATCCTACGGGTCACGGCGACAGGCATGACATGGATTGTCAATATTGACAAATCCAGTGTGGACAGGTACAGTGTATTCTGTCAATGCACACGATTGTTACAGCTTTGTTTCTCCAGTTCCCATTCAGCCATAACTTTTCATTGCTGTGTCTGTGGAATTACTTTGGTCCTGGGAAGAGTGATACTAAGCACTGTTACCATAACTTTCCAAGAACATATTTGTAACATTACGATTTTCTTCACAGCACTTTGTGGAAAAAGCAAAAATAATGGTGAAAAGTATTTCCATATCTATGCTAGTTTTCTTCTTTTAAATGCTGGATTTATATATGCAACTAAATATATTCCAACTATAATGCATACTAACAAAAGGTGTTTGATCACGTAGATGAATTTTACTTTCACCTGGGCTGTAGTCTTTTACTGCAGGTTATTTGTTCAACTCTTACTGCTTAGTGTTGCTCGTAAAGTAGGACATGCAGTGTGCATTTTGGTGGTGGTAATTCCCATGAGCCCCCTGGCATTTCCTCAAAGCTTACCTAATACACCACTGTCCCATTCCAGGATTCACAGCGGTCAATGGATTTAACACAAGCATGCACACAGCTGTGTTTAAATTCAAGGACTCACATACTTACACTTACTGGAAACAGGACACACTGGTAAGCTGGACATTGCCACCTAGTGGTATGATATGTGGGGTTTTTAAAATACAGACTTTTTTGTTTTTTTTTTTCCCAAGAGAAAGCTTGTAAAAGCTAATCACCAACTTTTATAGATTCTACGTGTAACATAAAAACAAGCTCATAAGCTGTAGAACAAATACAGAATGGCACAGATCAAACTTGGGAAAGTAGGATTTATTCAATGCCATTATCACAAATTTATAAAATGCTAACATTCTGTAAGAAAAAGCATCATGTAAAGGATTTCGCATCCATTAGAAATACATTCAATTTCTTAAAAAACTATAATGCATTATAACACTCCACTGAGCCTGGTCATGATTGTAAAGTATTTTTCGTCTTCTTAGTGCATCTTTTTTTTTTTTTTTTTTTTAAATATTTGTTTGAAATAATCTGTTTAGAGGATCTGGTAGATATATCACGTCTGATTTATAAAACTCAGTAACAAATGGCAAAATTAAGAAACAACGGTAATTACACATTGAAAAGGAAAGAGTGAATGGGAAGAGTTGTCTGGGGTGAAAAAGCTGCAGAACAGAGAGAACAGTGTGTAGCAGTGAATATTGCTATACTAGTATGTTCAAATAGCCTACTCTGGATGATTCCCCCCAACAATCTCTTGCTCAAATCTTCTATGATTCATCCATATTTACAAAGCTAATGTGTATTTTTGAAAAAGTGGAATCTGAGGCCACTTGTTACAAACAAGAATGTGGAGACAAATCCAATGTCCTATTCCTGAGGTGAAATGCAGCCATTTTTGATCACTTGAAGATCTCTGGTCTTCTTGGTCAGTCATGAGTTTCTTTACTAGATGTACACTAATCTCAGAGCACAGGAATGCAGAGCACAAGGATGTTTTTCCAGGCACTCGTTTTGTTTCAAACAGCAAAGTCTAAACAGAATAAGCACATAAATCTGAAAAAATGGTTGGGATAATTGAAATATGAAAAAAACATTCTCTGAGCCTTTCAAAAAGTTATGTAAAAGCGTATATGTAGGAGAAGGTTAAGAGTCAGAATGGAGGCAGAAATGTGATCAGAAAGGCAAGAAGTGTACTATATTCATAATCAAGAAAAATCACATATATTGGTGCTGCAAAAATATGGAAGACTGTAATGTTGGCAGCCTCTTTCTCTGGAGCCATTCCCATTGGGCTAGACTTCCGTAAATAATGGAAAAACATGGACCACAGACAAGAGGACAGGGACTCTGTAAACATGAAGACATTGTGCTTACAAGATAGTTAGTCTTGCGCAGGGGTTTAAAGTGGCATCAGACCCAGGTGAGAGCAGAGAGAGGGCTTGGAGTCATGTCCATGCAAGGCCCCGGGGACACCAGGTTTCCATTTGCTATGACTGGTCACTTGGTGATGGTAGGGCAGAAATACTTGAAACACGTCAGTTGGTCTTGAGCAGCTCAATGCATCCCTGCAATAGAGTCACACTGTTCTGTGGAGACAAAAGTAACTTGTTTAGTTATTCCTGAATAACAGAGTCGATTCTGTTTTAAGTCCAAAGAACGGTCATTGTGCCTCAGGCTGACAGCATTCAAGTATCTGTTACCTTTTTCCCAGAGCTGTCTGGACCACTTAAATTTCAGTTTCCTCATTTGAAAAGAGTCAGTGTATATTGTTTCCCACTCAAATGAAAGTAAGTGTACTCTAATTAGCCAAAAAGCAATGCAGTGCCTTTGTAACATGACACAGCAGTGCCTTAGCCTGATGTTGCAAGGCATCCAAAATGAGTAAACAGTTAAATCAACCTAGATTCTAATAAAAACTTATACAGTAAGAAAAAGGGCATGGACAGCACATAAAACACACTTTCAAACAGCTTAACACATTTTGGGACATAGATGGTTTTTTTAAAATTCATTTTGTAAAGCATATAATCTTTATATTTCTAAAGATATTTGTGAGAATGTAGCTTTCACACTTTCCAAGATTTTTTTTAAATGTTAAGTTCAGATGAGAATATTTCCAGATAAAATTACTTTGAAAAGTATTTCATATATCAATTTGAAATTTCACAGAAATCATTTAAATATTTACAGTTTATAGTAAAAAAAAAAAAAAAAAAAATTCAAGTAAATCAAAGATGGTTAAGCAGAAGGAACATGATGGTTTAAGAGGGAATAATCCAGATATATTATGAGTATAATCTTGCTAAAGCTGGAGGAGGACATCTGTGTTGATATACTCAACAAGCCAATTTGTGAAATTATGGTTAATTAACACTAAGATGTGGACTGTCTAACTGAATGTGATATTGAATTCCTTTGATATGATGCTGTGAAAGAAAAGATGGCCTGACTAAATGCAGTTTTCCTGCATGAGATTGTGCAGTCATCTTCACCAGCAATTAATCAGTAAACAGTTGTTTTCTTGTTCCACACTACAGTCTGAAGTAGGTGAAAACTGATGGAAACTTTTAAAAATCATATTTTTTTCAGGCAGTGTGCCCATTTCACTGCATTTTAAATTCTTTGTATGTACCAATTTATGATGTTTCATTTATAAACTTTGATGTATGCAGGTACAAGATGAATTAATCACACTCTGTGTTTGCTATGGTAGCCGATTATTAAATTTCATCTTCATTAGACTACAGATGAAAGAGTACGTGCCGATGGGAATGTTATAGTATTTTTCATTAGTGGGAATATTACCACACTAGATAACATAATCAAGATGCCACACATCCTTGTGGAAAAGTTAGCTTTATTGTGCTGCTCACCTTGGCATGTTTGATCTCAAGCTCAGCCATCTCTATGAGATTCTTCCTGAAGGCCACGACACGTCTGCCCTTGAAGCTGGTGAGTTCTGAGGATAACATTGTGCAGTGAACAGCATTTTATAAACAAAGAGATAAAACCAGAATAAATCTGCAAATGTTACGCATGAATGCACAAACCTTTCTTCCCAGATTCTGAGAGCTTGTCAAATTTCTGCAGGCAGTGCTGCTGATGTTCCTCTGCCTGGGGAATGTCCTTGCTCTTCAGTCGAGCCTTATCCAAGGCTTTGTTAGAGTTCTCATAGTCAGCTAACGCACGGGCTCGCCTGTACAGAAGGTCCTAACAGACGTGTTTGAAATAGTGTTACAAGAGGAACAAAAGAATGAATAGGCAACCGAAAGAAGCACTGCAACACCTAATGCTTCATAAACTGATTAGTTTGGAAAACAAAAATGTGACACTGTTCAGTCACAGTGACAATCATACAATAAAGCTACTGAGGATGCCGACTTAGTACGACATTTCACAAAGAAATACACTCCTCTTACGTATTCCATCTCCTCAACTGCAAGACATGTTATTTTCTGTTCATATTTCACCTCTAAAATATCATTTGGGTTACCTCATGAAGAACAGGGAGGATTAATCCTGCACATCTTGTCTCACCTTTGCAGCCTGGATGTCTCTCATGTAGTATCTTAGCAGCTCTGTGAGTTTCAGCTCCTGGTCAGACGCTACTCTTCCCTCTACTTTCTGCAGAGACACAAATAAAGGCATATAGTAGATTCCATAATGTTATGTATAAATTGAGAGAAATATTTACAGGTGTCTCTCTTTGTTGGTAGATCAGCTTCTACTCACTCTGAGCTTTTCAAACAGATCCGACAACTTCTCCAGGTTCCTAAGGAAAAAAAAAAAATCAAAGCCACAACATGAAAATCTCTGCAATCACATTTTCTCAGAGATGATGTACTTCAGTTAGTACGCAATTATCACCGCAACAGAGAACTTAAAATCTTCACGTCATGGCTTTGAATAAAAATCATCAAATTATGTATTCCACTCACTTCTTATTTCCTGTACTATCCTCAGCAGACAGACTGTTCAGAGTGGCAGAGATGTGAATGTAGTCATCCGCAATATCTGCGACATCAAGAAACATCAATTAAAGCTATGCAAATTTTAAACATAACTTTAATATTGTGCTGTTTTACACCACTCAAATCCAATTTAAAATTGTAATTTCAAAACCTCTCTCTTACTTTTGTGGGAACGGGTCATTTTCTCTGCTTTGGCAGTGGAGTCTTTTATCTTGCTGTAGTAATCGAGCAGGAACGTCTTCTCCTGCTCAAAAAAGTCATCAACTTCCTGTGCAGGACACAAAAACACACAAAGGTAACTGGAGAAGTGCCCACAACACTGCATCTGGAATGCTTTCCTACATATACTGTAAGCGGACAATACAGAAGCCCCACCTTTATTCCTGAGATAAGGACCTCATCCGCTGACTTAACCATGTTTTTAAAGAATCCTCCAAACATTTCCTTGGCGTTCTTTCTCCTCACACTAAGCTAAAATGACAGGAATATGAGAGAAAGTGATATATTTATAAGAGATTATTATGTGATGTGAGAATTAAGTAGAAATTCAAGAAATATTTGTGCTTGTACCAATAGTTAATTGTTTTTGCATCACAGTGTTACTCCTCTACGCTCCTTTATCACACTACAACCTAGATACAGTATATAAAGTGTTAGCCAAGTTCTGTTAGCAAACACCAGCCACTGAATAACTACATAGATAAGCATAACTGCTGATCACAGCAGGATGTAAGCCATGTGTCACAAGTCTCCAGTAAACTCTACTTCCTCTCTTTCCAACTGACAGCCCAGGAAAGGAAGTCAGCATTATGAAGAACTCACATCCTGGTCATACTCTAAGAAAATCTGGAAGTTTCTGTCTTTGCTTAAAATGGGGTGAGAAGACAGTCTCTGCAGGAAAACTTCGTGCACTTGAACAGTTTTCTTGAACACAGCCAGGTATTCACTGAAAAGTATATAAAAAAGGAATATGTTACACAGATAAAATATCTTATTAAAAACAATATGTCATGTAGTTTTATTGACATGACACAAAATAATACAATGCAATACACAGTTCAAGTGTCACACTCACGCCTCCAGCTCCTGCTTCATTTTAGTGTACTCCTCCTTAGTCATAGTGGCTTCACCCTCCCCCAGTTTGTGCATCTTCTCTCTTGGGCCCTCAAAGTCAGGCTTTGGGGGCGCTGGTGGAATCTATGAATGACAATGCAAGAAACAACTTAAAGATTCACATCAGAATAAATGGTCTATCAAAAATACATAACAATAAACCTGTATGGCATCGACCATTTCTTTTCATGGATTATACAGCCGCCAAAGACAAATTATGATACTGCAGCCTCTGTCTATGTACGTCAGTTGTGTCTTTAAGTTTTTCAACTCACTATTAGGCCAGCGTAGTCCTCTGTCTCCACCAGAGTGTCATGTAGCCAGATGAAGTCTTCATGTTGCCTGGGAACGGAGAACTCTGGCTTCTGGAAAGAGCTAAGTGTGGTCTGGAGGAAGAGTTAATTTGTAAACATATCGTCAGTATACCAGCAAATACTATTACAGAATATTTTAAAGGTTTGGGTTCATTTTATGTATAGGAACATATCAGTGTTATGGGCTACAAACTATTGTTTTTTACCTTTGTATGAACCGTAAACTTTACTTTGTCCCTTTCACAGAGTGCATCAGGAATGTCAATGAGAAGAGAGGCATCATTGTTTAAGTCCACAGACACAGAACGCAACTAAGGAGAAAGAACATAAGGTTATCCAGAAAAATATGAATTAGCTGCCTGATTTTATGCACAAAAATTACAAAGTTTCTAATGTAGCTATCAAGAAATATTCAACAAGTCTGGGTAGTGCCTTTTATGGCAGCTTTGCAACTTTGATGGTTAATAGGTAAGGTTACAAAATGCTATATAAGTTTCTTTAGGGAACTGTGGATATAAACTGCAAACACCAAGACCCTTTATTAAGCACAGCTGACAACAGTTTTATTTTGAATATTGGTTCAACAATACTGTAACAGTGTGCAATTATAGATCACAATTAATTTTATAATAGTTTCCACATGGAAGTACAATTCTCAAAATACATGAGTTGGAAAATAAGCCATGTTTCCACTCAACCAGGTCTTCATCAGGACTCGATAAATAATCAATCAATACCGTTTTGGGTGCTGTATCTCGTGTGTGCGCTCTACATTTCTCTTTTATTGACTCTCTTGTCTGTATTCGACCTAAATATAGCCATGGATGTGCACTCACTGTCTCTTTTGCTCTGTATCCATATTTCTCAGATATAACAGTATCAAAATCTTAAAGCTGTCAAGCATCTCTACAAATTCTCAGTGTCTGGAGTCTTCTCTCACTTGACAATATACTAGGAGTTCAGAGGAATGTTCTATTAGCAGCTACAGTGTTGAGAGCCCAAAACCATCAGCGTCTTTCGAATTCAACACCTACTACTGAAGTTAGATTAAAAAAAAAAATTTAAAAAAACAGAACATGGTAGACTGGAAACATAGAACCTAATATCAAACCACACAGTTCCTAAATAATTTAAAAAACATTTTCTCTATCATGCACATTGGCCCTCAAAAATCAGAAATGCACAGAACTGTAGCACTGCAAGTTTTTCTCCCATGAATTAAGTATCCTTAGTTGGTGTTGGGTAAATAGCCTGGAGGTACATGCTCCAGTCCTGCCTGGGCTTAAAAGTTAGACCCACAACCATGTTGATCTGTTATCTTACAGTATAACGATAAACATAATCTATTATTGACTGTCTTGCTTGTGAAAGGAAAGAGGTCACACCAAATTGCCAGTTTATTATATACAGCCATGTAAAACTGTATTCGTGCAGATGATAATTCTGTTTTGGTAAAAACCTGTTTTAGTGAGGTGTTGATCTCATTTTTGAGACCTTAATGCTAGTTTGCTTTATCTCATAGACAAATATGGCATATTTACGGTAAACGTCTAGTATTACACAATACAGTTCAACAGTACCACAGACCACATCCTGCAATATTACTATGAATCCATATCAGCCAGATTGCTACTAGTTTTAATTCACAACAAATCCACTGGTTTACCAGAGCTCCTGAAAACAGTAACTTTAATGGAGTATAAACGCAGTGGCACAGATTTATGGAATAAACCGGCTACGTGACTTTTAACCTTACATGTTGTAATGAACGGTTAGCGTTTAGCGTTGCATGGGTTGACACGTTCACTACCAGGAAAAGGAGTTCACACTAGCAAACAAAACTTTCTATCAGTAGACTTGCTAGTTCAAATACATTTCTCGATAGCTTCGTCGATAAAACGACAGCTAGCTTTAGCTTGATGCTAGTGTTATGCAGACCGAAAACTCAGTAACTTAGCCAGAGAGCAGCGACCGTTAATGTTAGCTATCTTCAAACTACCCGGGGCTGACTTTGGGTGCAGTTTACATGCCAAAACCCATTTAACTCACCTTTTCTTTGTTGCTTTCGTCTATGGATGTCATGGTGGAACTTTAATCGGCCGAAAGGCAAGAAAAGGCCAACCCAAATAACAAAACTGTATGCAGGAAGCTGTCTCTCCGGTGGATGGTTAGCCTCCTAACAAGCTGTCAAATCGTTTTTTCGCCCCATCCTGATGATGAAAGATTAAATCCCGCCTTAACTGAATATGACTGGATAGTATCGACTTTACACAAGCTGCTATTGGTTTTTGATCTGATCAATCATCTCGCATTTACGTACTTGTGGGTTGATACAGCTAAAGTTTTACGGTAACTTCGTGTCAAACAGTAAAATTACACTTTAATATCGTTAAATAACGGACCGGGGAGGCAACAATGAGCGGACAAAGTGAATGAAAGTGACTACAATGAGTACCAGCCACTGTTGAGTTAACAAACACACGGATGAATTTCAATGATACACTTAGCCTAGTGGGTAATGTAGTTTTTACTTCAATTCCCAACAACGGAAGTTTGTGCAACCAAAAAGGCGCGCCGTTTAGAAACAGTTGTGTTTGTGGGGCGAGTTACACTGGAACATGTTAGGGCAAGTACCAGTGGTAAAATGAAGGCAAAAAAAATGTAAATATACTTTAAAAACGTCGAAACCTCTTCAGTAGTTTGTAGTTCTTTGGGTAATACATTTTAGTCTTCTGAGCCCGTTGCGGTAAAGTCGCCAGAATGTTCGCTCTTAAACGTGTTTTGTCCGCTGTGCTTCAAAGCACCTCCCTCTGTGTGAGCCACTTCTCTGCTTGTCATTGCCTCAAAACATCCAGAAAACGCAGCCCGTACAGTTCAGTGGACAGTGAGCGCTACTCTTCTCTGGTGAAGTCCGTCATGTCCTCCAGGGTAAGTTCCCAAACCCCCGAGACCCTCCAAGCAGAAGACGACCACATCTATGGACCTGTTGTTAAGGCTCAGACTCCCACAAGACCAGAGGTGAGGGGACCTAAGACCCTGCATCCTTTCTTGAACTGTGAGGAGACTGTAGAAACAGAAGAGCCGGAGTCAGGACCTCCAGCCCGGATTTCGCTAAACCGAGGACAGGGTAGATCTTTCGTGCCGAGTGTGACCAGAATACTTCAGCAGACTCTTTCCCCAGAGCAGATCTTCTACCTGGAGAGATGGAAGAGGAGGATGATAGCAGAGCTGGGAGAGGAAGGCTTCAAAGAACACAGTCAGAGTAAGTGTCTATGCTATCCTCATATTGCACATTATGTTCTGGGTGATCCTCTCATGTAAATGTATGTAAAGTGTATGTAAAGTGACCCAGAGTTGTTGTACTCAAACAGATTTATTTAGACAAGGGAAGCTTCTCCATTCAGCTCTGGAGGACATTCTAACATCAGGTGCAGCATGGAAGAACAGAGATCCTTCAGAGACTCCAGAGTATCCACCTGAAGTACGAGGATACCTGGAGAGCATCTCTCACATACTGGAGGATGTCAGTGCAGTGAGAGCCATTGAAAGCACTGTACAACATGCTACGCTAAACTACCTGGGAATTGTGGACTGTGTTGCTCGCTACAGGTAAAAATCATCAGACCAAAGTTTTTTTCATTTCTAGACTTGACTTTTCTCCCTATACTCACAGCCCACTTTGTCTACAGGGGTGTACTTTGTGTTATTGACTGGAAGACGTCAGATAAACCCAAACCATTCCTAAGCAACACATACGACAACCCTGTTCAAGTGGCAGCCTATGCTGGGGCTTTGAACAATGACAGCAACTATAAATACCAGGTGATCTATTGAGACAAATGATGTGATGAGCTTCTTGTCCTGTCTCTCAGCCTGAAGTCGGACCAATTCTTAACAATTCCTTAACTTTATGACTACTGCATCTGCCTGAGTGAGTCACACACTCACTGATCTCTTCTCATTGCAGGTTGAAAATGGACTCATTGTTGTGGCCTACAAGGACGGCTCACCTGCCCATGCTCACCAACTCAGCTCAGAGCTGATGTCGGAGTACTGGAAGACTTGGTTGCTACGCCTTGAAGAATTCACAGAAAAAAGGTAAAGAAGTGACAACAGGTTTATTTACTCTTTCCAAAGTTATATCAGGTTATATTTTATTTAGAAATAAGTGAATGAACAGATTTTCATAGTGTTGTAGTATTTGCTGTTACAAACTAGCCAGACTGAAATGTTGACTATTGATTTAGTGATACAACAGGAACTTAAAATCAAACTGAGGATGGATTAATGAAGTAGCAGTCTCAGCATATCAAGTTCTTCTTATATTTAGATTTTTATAGATCAAATTGTTAATTGTATAAATACTTAGTAATGTCCCTTAACCCTTTGATGCACAACATGGGTCAAGAGATACCACTTTTCCATTGAATACAGGTCACTTTTGACCCATGTTGTGCATCAAAGGGTTAAAACTCCAAATATGATACCAAAAGATTTTATTTATTTTACATATAGAATCAGACTAGCCACAGTAATAAACAATAAGAATTGAACAGTGTATTTTTAAATGCCCATAATTCACATTAAGATTTTGTGTTCATTTCAGAGCCAGTCATGCTTCCAGCACACTGCCAGAAAAGAGATGAGATGTGCATGGAATGATCTGCAAGGACCTTCACCAAAAATATAACTTGCTCCTACAATAACAACCAATCAAGAACATTTCAACCAAATTTCTGACTTGCATTTCCGTTTCAGCTCTTCTATTTTTTATGTTACAAAGGCAGGTTAAATGAGCTCAGACTCGAACCATAACGTATTATTCTGGGATCTTTGGCACAAAATGTTACTTTCATCGAATATTTAAAATCAATTGAATTCAAACCAGGCTTTCCTGTATGAGGGATCTTCAGTAAAGCCCAGGTTTGTAAAGAGCCTGTAAGAGGTCGTGTTCTCCTCCTCTATGAAGCAGTACACTGGGAGGCCCAGAGCATGGTGTCTCTTGGCCATGCTGCTAATCAGGACTTTGGCATAGCCTTTCCCTCGGTGCTCCAGCAGAGTGTACAACATTCCCATGGCGCACGAGTTATAGGTCAGGATCCACGACACGGGCCGTCCGTCAGCATCCAGCACGCAGCAGGAGGGAAAGTTTGAAATCATCCTGTGGATCATCCCATCAGCTCCTTCGTGCTCGACAAACTTCCATGTCTGGGATACCAAACCAATGTGTGATTCATCCAGGGAGCTTAGCGAGATCCCTGAGCTGATGCAGAGCAGAGCAAATAGCTTTTAAGAGCAGAAGCTTTTTTTTATTCATAAACATGAAACCTAAAATAATGCACTGACTCATGATGTGATTAACATGGATAGGTCCTACCTGTCTATAGGGGGAAGCTTGGATATGTCTTCCAGTCTCATCCGATGACACACTGATATTTTCCTGCAGGGCACATTTTTCTCCGATACCATTTTTTTGAATATCTCCATGTGGGAATTGTTGATTCCTTAAACAGAAGCAATCAAAAGCTGTAATGTGTGAAACTTCATTTGTATTCATACAATGTATATTCGTTTTATTGAGAAAATGCCTTATAACATGAATAATGACTAAACTTGCTCTGTCTATCAGAGGTGCAACTACGCTTTTAAACCATGTGTGCAAATGTTTATGTATTTAAAGGACTAAAAAACATTTAAAGTTGCTCTGAGCTTTTGTTGATTCTCTTTCAAGCCATTTTCTCTTTACAGTGCTATAAAATGATGCTAAAGTGGAGATCTTTGTCCTCAACTTTTTGTGGTATAGCAATATGACAATGTGGTGTCATAGCTCACTATCACTAAATGATATGCCATAACAATGGAGGACTTTGAACACAATGAAACGCAAAACAGTTGAAATCAGAAGAGATAATATGAGATTTAGTAGAACAACAGTTGCTGGCATGTTGCTGAGTGATGTATGTATTATTGTTTTTTTTCAATTTGAAATCAGTAAATTAAAATACATTGAAATGACCCAAAATAGAGTCATGTGCCAGCAGTTTGCTGTTAAAATAAAAATACATAAATGAGTTGCCTTCCACAGTACTATTCAGAGATAATAAAAAGAATAAAAATAATTGTTTTTATTACCAAGACCAAAATACGTGGTCCAGTCAATAAGAGAAGACTTCCTTATGGTTTCCTCCAGAACAGCTTCATTGGTTGCAAAGACAAATATGATTCTGAAAGGATCATTTTCCTGCAAGAAAAATAAGAAGTGAAAGATACTGTATGCAGAAATACAGAAGCTCAGTGTGTGTTTTCGATGCACATATGTACCTGTTTACAAAATGGTTTGCAGAAAACGACACTGAAGTGTGGCCACTTGTCCACAAAAATCTGCGCTGGGTCTGATTTGACTCTGTTTCTGAGGACCACAAACCCGTACATCTAAAATGAAACACGACATTTAAATCCATAGAACAGTCTTTGAATATTAAAAAGCGACAGCAACACAATCAGCATATAGACTAGGAGCTCACAGTTTTAATACGTGGAAACGCTAAGTGTACAAACCTGCTGGGATCGAGGTAAGTATTTTTCCAGTTCGATTTCAGCCACTTTCAGCTGATCCTCCGTCAGCTCCATGGTCATTTGGTTAGTTATGGTACATTTCTAGGCAAGTATACGAAGGAAATTGGAGTGAAGTTCAGCGCATACACAGAGGACTGCTAACTGGGCGGTCTTTGCGTTGTTCTTCAACCTGAAGTTGCGATCGGCACTTTCCACACAGTTGTGCGCATGGAGTCAACACGATTGTGAGTGGAAAGGAACAACAACGTGTGTTTTATATGCTACAACTTCGAAAGCAGCTCACACACTTGTTGCAAATGGGTTTTCAGACTTATGACATTTAAAAAAAATCTTTGGAATAAACGGGACAAATTAAAGGAAAATCCGGATAAATGAATGGAGAAACAAAGCAAATGCAGTTTCTTCCACACAGAGGCTCTGCATGGTACAGTTAAACTGGTAACTTCCAGTCATGCTCTGTACATGTATAAAAATGTTGAGCAGGCCTAGCTGACTGATTTTGTCTCACAATGACTAAAGGGAAAGACCTAACTGACTCTGAAGGAGGGTTCAGTGTTGGGGCACGAATGGCAGGAGCTTCAGTCACAAAGGGTGTGTTCTACTACTCACATTACTCATACATACTTTTCCGGCATACTAAATATTATGCCAGAAAATGATTTTGTTTGTCCCAATATATGCTATGTCAAATGACGTAGACCGACAATACCAGGGTGTCCTACTACAGCCAGATTCTGCAGTATTAAAGCTAGAACACCTTTCTAGCCATGCAGTTATGTGGCGTACATCATCATGACCTATGCGAATATAAACAAGTCTGAGCTCCCAAGAGAACTCAGTGACAGATCATTTTGCACTACAGACTGCAATGATCACAGTTTAAGGTATGTACCACTTGCATGCATACTGCATTAAACAGTATGTACATTGTAAGGAAGGCTGTAGCACATAAAGTAAAAAGTTGCACTATTTAGAAAATAGCAAGAAGCTGCTCAATGGGCTAGCTGTGTTTCCTACAGCTGTTCAGCTTTGTTCTGTGAAGTAAATGTTACAGTTAGCAATCATGTAGCATACCAAAATTCAATGGTACAAAGTAGATTTACTCAAGTACTGCAGTGCAACTTTGAGGCATTTGGTAGTTTACTTGAGTATTTCTAATTTATGCACTTTATAATTCCTCTCCTCTACATTTCAGAGGGAAGTATTGTATTTTCTGTTCCACTATATATATTTCACTGCTTTAGTTACTTTACTCCTGAAAACAGTCAACATAGTTTAATTTAAATATATTTTGACATGAAATGTCATGAAAAATCATAGACTAGAGGAAAAAAACTCCACAAACTGGAAACAGATTTGTACATCAGAACAGTGTCGTTTTTTTCTCTCTCTTTTCTGTTATATTAATTATCTCAAGATCCCTCAGACTTATTTTCTGCATATAAATCTGTATATCAAGTAGGGCTGCAACTAACAATTATTCTCATTGTCGATTAAACTGTCATGTATTTCCTGAATTACTTCATAAGCTGTTTTGTCGATAAGATGTAAGAAAACAGTGAAAATGTTTATCAGTGTTTCCAAAAGTCTAAGATGTAAAATACCTTGTTTTGTTGACAACTTAATGATATTTAGTTTACTGTCACACAGGAGTGAAGCAGCCAGAAAATATGGACATTTAAAAAGCAGGAGGATTTAGACTTTTTCTTAAATTATTCAAAACAAAGCAGTTGTCAAAATAGTTGGCGATTAGCTTAATAGTAGATGATTATTTAATCTAAAGTTGTTAAGCATAACAGATTCACTCTTAATAATCCACTGTGTCTGATGCAGTGGTACTTCTATTCAAAGAATGGGAATACTTCCTCCATTACAAGAAAAATTCCAACCTGACAAAGCTGTAAATAGTGTGTTTCCAGTTGTCCGGTGGGACCTGAACTCACCATGGGGTCAGGTCGACAAATAATGACTTTAAAATCAGGCCACGAATCAGCGACCACCTGCTGTGTAGTTGGTTTGTTCCTGTTGATACCATGGATGAAACCGTAGACCTGAATAAAAACATTTAGAGCTGACATTAGACATTTACTGACAAACAGAATAACTAGAGTGACCATATTTTCATTACCGAAAACCAGGACACTCTGCCCGGCAATGAGATACTCAAATGATACTTGAAGTTTACTCAAAGATGCCGTATAATTTCAATACATTTAAAGTATGACTCCTCTGTATGGACAGAAAATTGTTATATTACTAAATATTATCTATAACCAAAGACACAAATTCAGACACACTTCTCAGAGGTTACTCAACATGTTTTCATTCAAATAATGTCTCTTCTGTATTAGAATAAATCAATCAATCAATCAATCAATAAATAAAGCCTCTGCTATATTAGCAATCCAACTTTAACTAAAATTACGTCACGTACAGCACCGCAGCTGCAGAGTGCGTCCTAGCGCCGGTCAATTTAGCGACCTAATGAAAAAACAATGAAAACCAGGATATTTTCATCACTTTATAAAAAACAACCAGGACGGCCAAGACAGGACGTGAAAACAGGACAGGTCCTGGTAAAACAGGACGCTTGGTCACCCTACAATAACGTGTTCCGCTGCTCTGTCTACCTTGTAGCTCTTCGGTAAGTGTTGGAGCAGAACTTGTTCAGCGACCTGCAGCTCGTCTTTGCCTAGAACCTTCATGTTTGACTGCTGGCCCGCCCACATTTACCGGTTTCTGCTGTTTACCGACGCTGTTGCTAACAACATTAGCGTCCAAAAGCGAAGATAAACTGTACAGGCACGTGTTAAAGTCATCTTTGTTACTTGTTGTACTCTTCGCCATATCTGTACAATATCACATATAAAGCAGTGACCTACGTTACTGTAGCTGAAGTTGCTGTAAGTTAACATCAGACCGGAACCTCTGATGGTAAACATGTTGTAACGTGTTTTAAAGTTGTTCTGTAAATCTCAGGTTACATTTCCTGATTTAGTGTCAACAGTGATGCTAAATCAGGTTTGTCAACATCATAAACTAGGGTCAAGGGACTTTTGAAGTCCATGGGATATATCTTGCATACAGTTTTATTAAAAGCAAAAAAAGTTTTTTAATGTTCATTATGATCATGTCTTTACAAATTCCATAATTATTTATTATGGAAATAATCCCCTATTAATACAAATGACTGAATATCACTAAAATGTCAACTAAATAACTGTCCGAATTTAATAACAACCACCTTCTAATTGGCTAAACAATCATAAAATGAACTTATTCAAAGATTGTTTTGATTGTGTCCTTTTTATTAAGTTGAGGTAATCATGACATATTTCTTTTTTGGCAATATATCTAATTTTACATGGAAAATAACAAATTGTATCTGTGTCAGAGAAATCACTTTCAACTAAGTTACCCATTAAAAAACACCTCTCAAGGAAGTGTGTTAATTCCAGATCACATGACCTGCACCACATGATGTCATTTCTTCCTGAAGGAAAGACTGGCAAGACTCCAAGGCTTTCTTAGTTATTTAATATAAAGTAGTGTGTGAGTCAAGTATGGACAGTGTTACTACAATATCTTTATAAGTAACTTTCAATTTAAATTTTACTCAATTGGATATCTAATACTTAGAAGAATCTTTGTCTATAAATGCCATGTGGTGTTTGGTTATATGCAGCCATGTTGATTTTAACCCTGAAAACAGCAAAAATGTCAATTATGATACCTGTCAACTATGTTACAAAAAGTCCCGCAATTATATATTGACCCATTAGTTAACTGTTAGCTGTAGCTAAGTGTTCTGCAGGTAACAGCTGATAATGGATTGATCACTGCTGTCTCGACATGCTGTTCAATAATGATCACATTTAAATTACTGTACATTAATGTTCCTCCACAGAACTCTGTTACTGATGAATGTTAATCTCTTAGTTCAGTGAATGAAGAACAGTTCAGTTCTGAGTTTAATATCTCTGGTCTTTGCTTCAGACTGTTTTTAGCAGCTTCTGTTCATTTCACCGAGAAAAACATCTGTTGAAATGATTGTCCTTCAGAAACAGTAACGTTACTGAGGTCTACCCACTATCACACTAAAACACAGAGGAGATCGGTACTTTCTGCTGCTATTTCATGTAAAACAGAACAGTAGTGTTTTCTCCACAACAGTGTAATGCTAATGATACATTAGAATAAAAAAAGAATAAACTTTATTGTCCATTTATGGCAGTAAAATGTTCTTTGGCCTCAACCAGGAAAACAAGCATTTCCAGAAGATTTAAAAATAGGACAAAAAGCATAATAGTCTATTGTGTTACATTCATATCCTGCTGTGTTCACTCTGATATTTGAACCTTGAAGATCTTTTCCTCACTGTTTGTGTCTTTTCCTTCCAGCCTTGGTCTGGATCATTGGGAACATCTAGTCTGATGGACTGAGAGCTACAGTGAACATGAACATCCAGCTGTGGTTGTCTGAGATGAAGAGTCTTTTCTCCTTCATCACTGTGAGGAAGAGCAGCACTGATGTCCTCCTCATCCTTCCGGTAATAACAATAATGCTACAGATTCAGCTCCTCTCTTCAGAATACAACTTGTCTTGTGACTGTTCAGTATTTACACTTCACTGTCAGCAACACATTATTTATTTTATCCATTTATTACGTGTTTCTCATCTTTACAGTATCCTCTATTACTCTACAAAGTAATAGAGGATGCTGTTTGTTTGTGTTTGATTTTTATAATTATTCAGCGCTAACAGAAAGCAAAGAGTAAATCAATACAGCTCAATTTCATTTGGATCTCTCCTTTAGACACTGTAGGGTATACATGTTCCAAAAAATTGCTGTATTATTTATTTACAGTTTTTCTCAATTGATAAGACACTATTCCTGAAAAATAGCACACATTTCCCAACACACTGCACACTATTTTTTTTATTTGAACAAAATTCACAAAGCACTGCACACTTGTGTCAAAAGCGCACTTTATTGTCAAAATCTGAACTTTGTTTTCAAAATTAAGACACACGAAGCAAAACTAGGACACTGCACTGCTAAATACAAAACATTTTTCTCTCACTGTTTTCACATGAAGTATAAAAAAAATGATAGTCTTCAAAAATGACAACTTAAACACAAATGCATCCTATAAATGAATCAGAGGGGGCCATTGCAGTGCCTGACTGTACATTTCAAAATAAAAATAATGTTAGACAAAAAATACAGCACTGTATTGTACACAGTACAGTATGCAGATATTTACATCATGTCTGCATCAATTCTTCCAGCCTGGTCAGGCCACAGGACCTCATCAACGTCACAAGCTATGTTTACTCTGGAAAGAAGGACCTAGTGTGTTTGATCCAGCCCTGACATGCATCAACAGAAACATCATCACATGCCAAGACCATTTATTGATAGAGATTTGCCCGAAGTATGGCTGCCGCTCATATAACTTCCACCTCCATGTAGAGAAGAATTCTTCTATAGGATTCAGAAAGGGAGAATATGGTGGCAGAAAAACCACTATAACTTGAGGGTTCATATTGAACTATTCCCAAATCAATAGTCCTCCATGAAAACTAACATTGTCCCAGATGTATTCATGTGTATCATCAGAATTCAACTGAAAAACTCTCTGGAACAAACGCACACAAAACATAGAAAAAGTCAGTCACGTACACTTTCTGTAATTTTACCAGCACTTGTGAAGCAGAATTATGCATTAGATTTTTTACAGTATTCTCACAACATTTCTGACTGCTTGTATTGTTCCACTATAGACATGTCACTGAAGTGACAAACAACATTTACATACATGTAAAGTAAACCACAGTAAACCTGAAACCATTTACTTTATGCACCATCCTTACCATCTGCTGACCTTAACAACAGATTGCATTCTGAACAGCTAATTCTGTTTCCCAGCAGGTTTTATAGTGTGCACTTCATTGGTAAAAGTGTTTTCAGTTTTGACCTGTTGTGTCTTAATTGTGACAGCAGTGTTGGAACAGTGTCCCAGTTCTGCTTCCTAGTGTTCACTTCTGGAAAAATGTGTGTTATGAGTGAAAAAGTGTGTTCAAATGAGCAAAAAACGTGTTCAGTCTTTTGCAAAAAGAGTGCAAGAGTTTTGGAACAGTGTGCAAACCATGAATAGTGTCCAAAATTTGGACAGCAGTGTCCTGTTTTTGAGAAATGTGTGCAGTGATTGGAATTTAGTGTCTTATCAATTGAGAAAAACTGTAAATCAACATCTCTTACACTAAACTTGAACTGTTTTGGTCCGAGTTTAATTTAGTGCTTTGAGAAGCATATAAACTCCATCTTGAAATGTACTGTTGACCAAGAGTGATTACAATTCCATTACTGAAAACATCTTAAAAATGAAACAGTACATATCTTTATAATCACCTTTGATTTGCATTACTTTACATTTCAATCATATTTTTTTACATTAAGAAAGTTTGTTTATATTTATCTGCCATATGTTTAACAGATGTTAAGTCAAAAGCTGAACTCAAACCATGCTGCCCTGTAAGAGGCATCCTCCACAAAGCCCAGGTTTTTAAAGAGTTTGTAAGATACCATGTTGTCCTCCTCTATGAAGGAGTACACTGGGTAGCCCTCAGCGTGGAGCTTCTTGGCCATGGTGCTGACCAACACTTTGGCGTAGCCTTTTCCTCGGTGCTCTGGCAGAGTGTACAACATGCCCATGGCGCAGTAGTCATACAGCAGAATCCAGGACACCGGCTCACCCTGGCCGTCCATGATGCAGCATGATGGGAAGTTGCTGATGAGATTTTTAATATTCCTGTAACTCTGCTCATTCCCTCCGAACTTCCATGTTTTATTCACAAAGTCCACATGGGAAAGATTAAGAGATGAAATCCTTGATTCAAGCTCACTGTAATGAAAAATGTATAAGCTTTTGTGTGAGTGAAGAAACAATTCAAATTTACTTTCTCTGATGCAGATGTAAGTGACATATGTACGGATTTCTTTTAAAGGTCCCATATTGTGCCCCTGTTCAGCAAATGAATCAGTCTCACCATGACTGTATATCTCTTGGTTTTAGCCCCCGTTCTCAACTGGCTGTTTCAGTGTCTGTAGCTCTGAAAACAGATGTGCTTCTGCTGTCTATGCCTCCATCATTTCACATAAAAATATCTGAAACTGAGTAGTTTAGTGATACAGAGTCTTGGAAATGGCTACGAAGTGACTACTGGTTAACATGCAGTTTGAATGTTTCAGTCACTAATTCAGACTCTCTACGATCTCTGACAAAAGAAACAGAAACATATTTACAGTGATATATGCTGCTTATTCCTTATTGGAAATTCGTCAGTCTTAAAATGCAGCGTATGTGGGTACAGGGAGCAGGAGAGAAGCAAATAAATGTAAACAACGGCTAAGTTTAGGTTCCACTGAAGAACAGCAGATGAAATGAAAATATAGCAACCCACCCAATCCTTGTTTATTGGTTTCCAGTCTGACTTAGAGTTTCCAGTCTCCCTAAATGTCTCTTAGCATTATAATTTCCACAAACCTCGGACCTGTGGGCATACCATCAAAGCTAATGGTAACGTAGCCCACACAACACGCTAACATTAAAGATTTTCGGGTTGTGGTATTGCAAGTTAGACAATGTGTAAAACTCTATTAGGGACCTATTGTTGTTGTGTCATTGCCGTCAAGAACAAAAGTCGCCCACTGAGTCTTCAGTTCCGCCGATGCTAGGAGTGCATAAAGACTCCTGTGTTCACTCTTACAGTGAACAGCTGAACATTTGGTTAGCTTTGCTTGTGGCGGAGACATTTTAAAGTCACCCTAAGCAGCTCCAGAAAGTAAATAAAACTGGTGGACTGTGAAGCAGCTGTTCTTTCTGAATGGCTAATCTCAGAAGCGGTGGCAGTTAGGAGGCAGTATTATGTAGTTTGAGATAGATGACTGTTGGCTCCTCTGTTGAAATGCAGCAGCTAAGTAAAATTCTTACTGGTTTGTCAAGCTGGGCAACTAACTAGTTGTGGGGGGCTTGAAGAATGGCAGAAATAAACATCTTTACATGTTAGCAGCTCTTACTTTACACCTCCAAATTTATAATAACAACAAAACTCAATAAAAATGGACTTTTCATCATATGGAACCTTTAAAGTACATTTTAATTATCTGACTATACCTGTCAACTGCTGGTGGGAGCAGATAGTTGACGTCTGGCAAATGCATAAGATGCACCAAAGTAAAGATTCTGTTGTTGACTTTTCTGTCAGAGGACATGTCCTTGAGTAAAGGTGCATGAGAAAAGTCAAATCCTGAGAGACAAAAAATGTTTCATATATTCAGTTGTGATGGATTATCCCCATAGTGGTGTTAGTATTTCTTTCGTATACTCAGAATAAATTATCAAAACAACACTGTTAGAAGCAAAATGTACCTGAAAAAGTGAAGGTACTATTCAATTTTATTACAATTTTTATATTACAGTATAAATATATTATTACTGATCCATGAATGACTTATACTATCATTTTATCAGTTAGCTGGTGGGGGGAACAATGATAATGTAGCATATTTTGCTCATTATATTCTGTTTTCGGTTAAATTTTTATGCATAAACCATTATGAACAACTATCAAGTAAATGAGGGAAAAATGAAATGGTCATTTTTTTTGTTTTGGTTTTTGCAGTGCTCTAAACTTACCTCCAATTAGGAAATAAGTGCTCCAGTCAATTGCATTTTCTTCTGTCAGCATTTTCCTTAAAATCTGTTCATCCATGCTGTAGTATGATACCTTTTTCCTGAAGTCCAGGGCACGCTTGTTCTGTGAAGTAAATGTTACTTTTAGCAATCATGTAGCATACCAAAATTCAATGGTAGAAAGTAGATTTACTCAAGTACTGCAGTGCAACTTTGAGGTGTTTGGTTGTTTAATTTTAAGCTTAGATTACTGGAAAAAACTCCACAAACTGGAAGCACATTTGTACATCAGAACAGTGTTGTTTTTTCCTCTCTCTTTTCTGTTATATTAATCATCTGAAGATCCCTCAGACTTATTCTCTGTACATAAATCTGTATATGAAGTAGGGCTGCAATTAACAATTATTCTCATTGTCAATTAAACTATCTGCTTCTTCAATTACTTGATTAGCTGTTTTGTCGATGAAATGTCAGAAAATAGTGAAAATGTTTATCAGTGTTTCCAAAAGTCTAAGATGGAAAGTATTTTGTTTTGCTGACAACCCAAATCAGTTGTCAAAAAGTTGACGATTAACTTAGTAGCTGATGATTATTTAATATAAAGTCTACTGTATCTCATGCACTGGTGCTTTTACTCAAAGAATTGGAAAATTTCCTGCATTACAAGAAAATTCCAACCTGAAAAAGCTGTAAATAGTGTGTTTTCAGTTGTCCGGTGGGACCTGAACTCACCATGGGATCAGGTCGACAAACAATGACTTTAAAATCAGGCCACGAATCAACGACCACCTGCTGTGTAGTTGGTTTGTTCCTGTTGATAGCATGTATGAAACCGTAGACCTGAATACAAACATTTAGAGCTGACATTAGACATTTACTGACAAACAGAATAACGTGTTCCGCTGCTCTGTCTACCTTGTAGCTCTTCGGTAAGTGTTGGAGCAGAACTTGTTCAGCGACCTGCAGCTCGTCTTTGTCCAGAACCTTCATGTTTGACTGCTGGACTTTCCTCAACAGTCTGGTTTATTGTGTGTCTGTCTCACTGAAAAGGGGTCAGTCTTTATCAATTATTGACAGCCGATCAATGTAGCAGATTTCTCATACGCGTCTCATTACTGCAGGTGATTCCGGTCTGAAGTGTCAAAATAAAAGCTTCAGCTTTATCCACTCCGAATTGTTCTTGAGTCTTTTACTGGATAAAATTAGTTTGGATTAACTATAATATACACTCTAGATAGATAGATAGATAGATAGATAGATAGATAGAGTGTATATATATATATATATATATATATATATATATATATATATATATATATATATATATATATATATATATATATATATATATATAATATATATATATATATATATATCCTTTATCCTTTATCCTTTACCCTATATTCTTTATCCTCATCTCTCACCCTTGTATATATTGTAAATATTATTACTATTGTTCTATTATTATTTTATTCTTATCACTACGTCTACTGTTACATGGGGGGGAGAAATAAAGAACTTTATCTTATCTTATCTTATATATATATATATATATATATATATATATATATATATATATATATATATATATATATATATATAAATAAATAAAATTTCAGGATGGGCAGACAATTATAGCAAATGAAGACTTATTGTGCAGCAACGACAAGCTTCTTTTCATTTTTTTTTTGGCGGTCCTTTCTAGATGTGTGACGTTAAACTCATTTATGTGTAGAATGGATCAACACAAGCATATAGGCCTACAAATTTCATAACTGTTAAAGCTCCATGGGGCAGGATAAGACAAGATATGATGTGACTGGATTGTGGCGTTTATGTTTAAGGGCCTTACAGGTTGCTATGTTGCATGTTACGATAGAGGACAGAGCCCTCAGACTCCCAGAAAGAACCAGAGGTTGTCCCAGCAGTCTGCTGGAGTCACAGCTCTAATGCTCTGATTGAAACTGGTGCCACTGTGGACTTCACCTTCCACATCTGTTCCAGTTGTTCCCTCAGCCCTGGCACTTTGTCTGTTCAGGCTTATTCCTGCTTTTACCGTCAGCAGGGATTTACCACAATTGCCTGTTTCTGCTCCATGTTGACCACCACTCTCTGCTTGGTTCGCCAGAAGCTGTGTGTCAGAATGAAACTTAAAATTCCACAGGATCTCAGCTCTGGTGAGGCTTTGGATTCCTCGGGACAGATGTTCCTGCACACTAACCCAGCCACCTTTCACCACACACTGTGTCACCGTGCATGTTATATACCGTTCTACATGCTGGAGTGTCTCAGGTGCGTCTTGGCACAGCCTGCACCTTGAGCTTGTCTGCGATGGTGGACCTCTGCCTCTTTAGGTTTGGCCCTTAGTGCCTGTCATTGTGTCAGGCCAGTTTCTTCTACCCACTGGGAGGATTTCTCTTTGTCAGCAGTCTCCTCTATCTGCCAATGATACATGCCATGGAGGTGTTTGGTCTTTTACTGCCTAAGGCACTTTCTTCACACACTCAGATACACACATAGTTTGTGTAAATAAATGTGTTGGACATCGACATTAAAGTGACAAAAAAATGGAAAAAGTTTTTTTTTTTTTTTTTTAAGATTTTGTTTTTCCAGCTTGAATTACAGCTTCTTCCACAGCATTTATGTCCTTTGTAGCCAATTTTAGAGGCAGACGTGAAGAAACTATGCTCAACAAAAAGGCCTGGTCGGCATATGGATAATACTTGGGTGTATTTAGCACATGGACACATTCATTAAAGCACACAACTTTAACTTGACTTTTATTTTAAAACTGTGTTTTTTATTAGGTTAATCAACAAGTCGATATAAAGTAACTTATTTGCTTGGTTTAGGCATTAAGCATTACAAAGGTGCTCCTCTGAAGGTCAGTCGACCTCTACATTGCATCCCTACACCGCATCTTTTAAGTTTCAAACATGTTTACTCAGTTTAGCATACAGTGAAGTAGCACAAGCAGTAAAATCACAAAAATGTCAACATGTTTGTGGTTCACCTATAGGAAAATGCATCTCACTCTGATTGAAGGTTATTCTGCAAACAAAGCCAAATCTCAAAGATTTCCCACGTCGTTCTTTTTCTAGCATTCCTCTTTCGTCACCCTGATGTCATTAATCCACGGGCGGCTCCACACTGTAAACTTGCACTGGTAAGACTGTAAGAAAAAGAGAAAAAGACACTGAATACTAAAACCTTGGAGATTATACCGATACTTATAAAGACAAACATTATACATATGGGGGTTTTAAGAGGGTAAGATTAATGTCATCTGTTCAAACATAGTTATCTGAAGATCATACATCATTCAAGCAAGTACTTTATAATTTACAGACCAGTGAGATTATTTGTTGAGCTTAATCATCTGGTTAAAATGTCTGTCATATGTTTATTTATCATGTAGTTATAATTATATCTTTACTAAACAGGAGTCATGGAGAAGATAGTCATTCACTCTGATACATCTACTTGCAGCTTCTTCTCATGGTAACAGCAAAAACAAAGCTCATTATTTCAAAAAGGGGAAGTATAAAAACAGTTTCACATTCTGGGAGTTTGTGGTCTACAGTTTAAGTGTGCTGTTGTAGTAAGTGGGGATTTTTCTTTGGTCTCCAAAAGCTGAGGTCTACAGTTGCTTAATAAGGTCCTTACACGGGTCTTTTCTGGGTCCGTCTGGATGGCACACACTTCATTTGCGCTGTCCTTTCTGCAGGTGCTCTTGGCCAGTTTCACTGTTATGACGTACTTCATACCAGCAACCAACTGCAAGGAGAAGAATGTAAGGCATGGCAATGCACACTTTGCTAAACCTTAATACTAAAGCCCTGCTGTCAAGTTGCCATGAAAGATTAATGCTTGTCAATCAGTGAATTGTGGTCCTACAGAGAACTCAGACACAAAAGTACAGTAAACGAGTCAGCAACTAATCTGAAGCAAAGAAGTACTTCTTCAGAGGTTCCTTTTTTGTTTCTATATAGATATGCATAGTTAAACTCATTCTTTTCTTGGGCAGATGGACACAAACATAGTGCTACAAATAACAGATTGAACGGGCAGGATCGGACAGGATGGGATTGGATTGGATTATGCTGTTTTGTTTTTTGGGCCTGAAATGTTTTGTCACTGGATACAGCCGTTAGAATCAATACACAAGGTACATAGATAAATAGTAGCCCAGGAGTCCTATAACCATGTAATATAGATTTTAGATATAAGTGAAAATGAAATCTTTAATGGGTGAAGGCGTAACAGGCCTTCTTGGAACGGTACACAACAGCCCATTATTCCCACAGGATTTAGTATTTTTCGTTTTAAATGGTGGTCACCCACAAGACAGTCATTAGCAAGAGTAAACGTTACTAACCTGCCTCTGAGCCTTGACCACTTCTTCCACTTGGCTGAGGTACAAGTCGTTGGTGCCCCTGTTGTGTTGGACAACAGCGAAGTTCAGGGCATTCTGCAGCCCTTCGTCGTTGACATCTACATCACTGAAGCCCCCCACCATACCGCCCAGTCCGACGGCGAAAACGGACGCAAGAACCGTGAAAACAACAATCTTCCACATCATGTTTCTCCAAAATCGCATCTACGCAGCTAAAAACAAAGAACAGTCGTCGCCTCCTCCCTGTTATATAAAGAGCGACGTCAGGGATTCGCTCCGAGTGACAGATGACGCAGCCAACCAGCCACAACCTCTGCAACGCAAATCCCGCCCCCCGTTTTTTTTCTCTCTTTAGCTTCAACTGCTCGTCGAGATCCGACTGTGTGCGCAACAGTGAATCCTGCTCCATTTTCTTTCTTTTTTTTTTTTTTAAGAATCTATTTGTGGAAGTTACAAACCATTATCTCAAGGGATACTTGCAAAGAAGCAAACAAGGTATGTTGATGGTGTTTGGATTTTGGCGCACACAGCTTTTCAGTTGCTGTGGGGAAAATGAAACATTTCTGACCTCTGTCCTAATCCAGGTCTAAGTTAAAACACCTGTGTGAGCTCACCTTTGGAACGGCACCATGCAGAGACTGCAAGTTCTTAAGTAAGAGGACTTTTTTAACCACTAGTTGTCCAGTTTCATCAAAACATATTAGAAATATAACCTAATATTTCTCTACGCTTTGCAGGGAAACTTTCTTTGGCTTGGATGTGGTCAAGCAACGGATTCTAATTGGGTCTGCTGTGGCAGCAGGTGGACTACTGGCATACATGATGTCCAGAAGCAGAAAAGTGAAAACTATTCCACTTGGTGAGGGATGGTGGGGAGCAGGAGAGAAGCCGCTGTCAGAGGACCAGAAAATCTACCCCTTTACAGTCCAAACCTCAGACAAAGAAATTGAGGTGAACCAAACCTCTGATCTGTTAATAAGTAACAGCATTAATACACCTTTATGTGATGCAATCAGTAGTGTTCTTTATTCAACAGGACCTCTATGAGCGCATTGACAGAACCCGCTACACAGATCCTTTAGAAGACAGCCGCTTCCATTATGGCTTCAATTCCACTCATCTCAAGAAAGTGGTTTCCTATTGGAGGCATGAGTTTGACTGGAAAAAGCAGGTGGCAGTGCTTAACCAGTATCCACACTTCAAAACCAGAATCGAAGGTACATAAAGATTCAAAGTTAGCAAACAGGGCTTCATGATAATGTAGAAATATGGCCAAAAATCTCTCCATGTTTTGTTCTTTTCACACCAATGCCTTTGATGTGATATAGGACTGGACGTTCACTTCATCCACGTGCGGCCACCACACCGCGAGAACCAGAAGGTTCTGCCTCTCATGATGGTTCATGGCTGGCCTGGCTCCTTCTATGAGTTCTACAAGATTCTGCCCCTTCTCACACAGAACCATGATGGTATTGCTTTTGAGGTCATATGCCCATCCATCCCTGGCTATGGTTTCTCAGAAGCCTCTCATAAACAAGGTAGATGCTTCTGAATACATGTATTTATCTCACCTTGACGAGCATTTATTAACAACTGTGCTTCTTGAACCTTCCAGGTTTTAACAGTTTCGCTGCTGCCCGAATCTTCCTGACTCTGATGGAGCGTTTGGGGTTCTCTCAGTTTTATCTGCAGGGAGGAGACTGGGGCTCACTCATCACTACCAACATGTCACAGATGAAGCCTCAGTAAGTGCAAAACAAGCACTAACAGAAAATATGCCACAAGTTATCACAGCAGTGGAATTTTCACCACCAACTTGTTTGTTAAAGTGAACATTGTGTTCTTACTGGAACTGTGACACAGTGCCTGCACTGTGTGCAGACTCCCAAAAACCAATGACAAAACAAATTCCTCACTAGGGAAGCTGATGAAGGATACAAAACTAAGAAACCATGAATCCACATTTAACAAGCATTAAAATGTCATAAGACCTGCAATCCTACAAAGTTTGTTTTGTCATGTTTCACTGCTTATCTCTTCCAGCTGTGTGAAAGGTCTTCACCTAAACATGTGCATGTCAACAAGAGGTTTTAAAGTGCTCTTGTCCCTCATGATCGGCCCTTATCTGCCCTTCCTGGTGGGCTTTAGTCGAGAAGATGTTCGCCGGTTGTTCCCTTTCTTTGAGAAGAATGTGTACAGTATCCTGAGGGAATCTGGCTACATGCACATTCAGGCCACTAAACCAGACACTGCAGGTGGGAGCATAACATAAGTAAACAAGCTCACTGATTCTCATGATCTTATTGATGGTGTTAACAGGTCAGAAAGAATCAGATTCAAGAAAATCAAACCATCTGTTGGTGCTCGCAGCTTGTATTACAATTTAAATTGTGTTTACAGGCTGTGGAGTGAATGACTCTCCTGTAGGCTTAGCAGCTTACATTCTGGAGAAGTTCTCCTCCTGGACTGACATGAAGAACAGAGATCTGGTGGATGGTGGGCTGGAGAGGTACGAGAATTAGTTTCATCATAGAAATTTTATGGAGATACGTTCAGCAGGGTTTGTGTGAGTGTTTCTGGCTCTAACGAACTAAAAATGATGGCATTTAAACAGAAAATTCAGCCTGGATGACCTCTTGACAAATGTCATGATCTACTGGACCACAGGCTCCGTAATATCCTCCATGCGCTTCTACAAAGAGAACCTCCAGAGTAATCCTGACAACAGAGTGGATGCAAAGTATGTGGTCAAGTGCTCATGCTGTACATACTGACCACAAATCTGAAAGTCTTCTCATACTATCTTATCCTTTGTTCTAGGACCGGGATATTTGTCCCCACTGGCTTGGCTGCGTTCCCTGATGAGCTGATGCATACCCCTAAATCATGGGCACAAATTAGGTATCGAGACATCCGCTCCTACACTTTCATGCCTCGAGGTGGCCACTTTCCTGCCTTTGAAGAGCCCCAGCTTCTAGCCAACGACATTGTCCAATTTGTCAAAAAAGTGGAGAAGTTCTAACCCCCCTGATGTTCTCTCAGACTACTGCAATTACGGTATTTTTTATTTTTATTGATTATTTCAAATAGGACACATACAATTTCTTGTTACTCTGATTTTTTGCAGTCCACACTGTAATGCACCTTACCGAGTAATTTGCTACATTATTGAAATCACTTGCAGATTTTAATGAATGTAAACATTTGCACACATGATACTGGCAGCCAAATGTGTCCACGGAATGGATTAAAGAAAGCAATACATTTCATTAAACCTTGAAACTGTGTTCTGTAAAAATATATTGCACTAGTATTTTGCGTGTTGCTCTGTGTTTAAATCTTCTTGAAAATTCGGAATAAACATTCTTTATAAATATAAACAATGCACAGTGTTCTCACTCAAATTCAATCACCTAACAAGCAAGCCTCTTAAGAACACATTCTGTCGGTATTTCAAAAACTAGAAAAAAACAGAAAAAAAAACAGTAAACTCACTATGGTTTGATCTGACACACTGTAACAAAAAAGAAAAACTGAATCCATAATTCGTTACAATATGTACAGCTCAAGTCAAAATATAGGTTCAAAATTCATTTAAACCACAAGTAAAATTTATTTTCTTACACAGGCTCCAGAAAAAGAGCTCCAATCTCAGACAAAGCACCTTCCAACTCTGGGTCAGTTGCTGAAGCCCTTAATATTCATTGGTGCCTGAAACCATACATAATCCTCCCAGTCTGACCCTTCTGCCCTTGGTTCCTTGCAGATGCTGGGATCAGTAGACAGAGCAATGATTTGTTTTTTTACACGAGTTGGGATTTTAAATTGTAGTTTAGGGCGGAACCACCCCACACCGCAATCCCTGTGAGCCATCACCAAGACTGTGGTGGGCATTAATCGCACAGGTCTGGTGTCGGACAAAAGGTCAGCCACAAAAAGAGTGCGGAAGAGCTGCCTCAAGCACGACGACACTCGCAGACACTGATCTCCACCAGCTAACACCAGATCCTCCATGTTGATCTCATACAGCTCTTTAGGGAGCATGAGGGAGCCGCCCATCAACAGTAACACACGTGGCACCTTGCTGAGAGAAAAAAGCACCTCCAGATGCTGCAGCACCTCCTCCAGCTCCTGAAGTGTCTGCTGACATTTGCGCCAGTCCATGTCTACAGACTGCACTGGTCTCCGACTCACCGCGTCTTGATCCTGAAAAGCAAAACATTCAACCAACACTTTTAGGCTACATCCACACTAATGTGTTTTCATTTAAAATGCGTAACTTCTGCTGCATTTACATCCAGTGCCAACACTATTCTGGCATTTTAGGCACCATAAAAATTGAGACTTTCAGAAATGTGGCGGACCACAGTTTTAGTTGTTTCTGCAACTGTACAAACATCTATGTTTGCTTTCTGATTAGTTCTGAGCTGTCAGTTCGTGCCACTCTCTGATTCATCATGCTCCTATCACATGACCATCTTCTGGAAGAAAACCAGGCAAGGCTGCCGTAAACAACTATTTTTCTGTCCATTTTGTCAGCTGTTTTACCCTTTAGTCTGTCAATAGAAATGACTACTTTTCCTCTAAAAATCAAAATGTGCATTTCATTTAAATTTCTTTTCTGAAACTATGTCACTGTGTAATGGTGCTTAGTGAAAAATGTAAACAAATGTATACATATTAAAGTGCAAAACTGTAAACTGGCAACTCCAGCATGATAGAAATAAATAAAAAGAGGGTTCATTATTTAAGTCAGTAGTGTAACAGCAAAACACCTATATTTTACTAACCCTTTAATGAAGTTAAAAGAAAATTAGGTCTGTATTTTAAACAAATTGCAGCATAGACGAGGTGGATATTGTTATCCACCTCATCATATATTATTTAAAATACAGCATGTGTGAGCACAAACAGCAGTAGAAATGCTTCTATGTAAAGTGCCTGTGTATTGTGGTAGGGCTGCTGTAGCATGCCACCAAAAATGTACAATGTACAAACTACCTTTTGTTCTGTGATAATTTAAAGTTGTGTTATTTCAAAGCCTTAGGTGTTATATGGATACTTTAAAATGAACAAAGTGTTGCCCCTATTGTTTGAAACTGTACCACTGACTGCTGCTGACCAATGATTGGAGCCAGAAACAACTGACGTCATGATGCAATAACTATATAGTAATACTGCATTAAAACATTTGATACGACGAACTGAAGTTGAGGTAATGATGCCATGGATAATGCCAACTAATCAGGGCAGATTGAAAACAGAGACATTAGTGTTGACTAGCAGTGGCTAGTTCAATACAGTTAACAAAACACTGGCACTCTTGTGGTCCATATGCAATCAGCTGTCATAGAATTAAGAAAATCTGCAACTTTATTTTAAGCCATTGCTGTTCTTTTCTGTAATATTTAAGCAACCAACCCTATGCATGCTGTTTACATTAACACCTGCATTCCCAATGTGTGTGAAGAGTCACGGAAAATGCAGCTTTAGGAAAGTTAGTACAGACAGAATATTTTCTGAATGCTGAAGTTCAATAACTTTCACCTGTACTGAAGTTTGTTGTTTCTTCTGAGAGTATACTAGCTGGTCGTACGTCATGGGTAGCTGCTGTCTCTGATAGAGAATGCACTTGAGGATCTCACTGACGAAACGACAGCAGCCTTCCTGAGTTACAGTGCCAGGAAACACCACATTCACACAGCCTTCCTCCTGTGCTCTCCTCACCACCTCAGCATCTCTGTCCTCTGAGGTAGTGTGTTGATTACTGCCAGACACAATGGAACCTTCAACATTTCCCTGACCAGGAATGTCCTCCTCTTGTGTTTTGTCTGTAAAGAACCACAATATCATTAGGGTGAGTAATGGACTGGTCTTGCTCAATTCTAGCTAGCTCAATGTTAATGCATTCTTGCAAGACTTATATTTTGACAAAGCCACTGGGAAATTTTCCAGCTGACTGGGTGTGGTGGGAAAATGAGTCAGATTATCATGCATCAAAGTAAGTCAATACAGGGTTCTAATTATTGACACAACAATGATGTGTTGAAGCGTAAGCTGCATTTTAATACAGGGGTCATTTAATCTCAAATCATCGTGGGACTTCTCCTCAACCATCTCTGATTTGTTTCAAAAAACTTTATCATGAACTATAGATATTTGAAATAATATCTGTGAAATTTTAGACTGATACATCACAAATTTTTAAGTGATTTGTATTTTTTTTCGAAATTTTCTGTCAACCCGCTCTCAGGACATTTTTTCACACATTAAAATCCAAGGCTATATTTGAATCACAATATCTCAGTAATTATTTTGGAGAAAAGACATTTTAATTGCAATTTCTCATCATGACATCTGTTAATTCAGAATCTGCAATACTGGAGAAGTAGATAAAAAATATCTCTGATTATCGGTGAGCTGAAATATTAAAAACTTAAATCATCATGAAAAGTGCTCAGAGATCTTTGAACACAAAATAAAACATACAATCTTAATGCTTACAATGTCACAATAATACAAAACAAAACCTTTAGAATATTCTTTTGATATTCAAGACTCGGTCACAAAAAAACAGGTATAACAAATTGTAGCACAAAGACAAAAACTGACTTCTGGACTTCTCAAGTATTTCATATATCAAGCTAAAATGCCTTAAATATCCAAATTAAGAAATGTTTTATTCTATAAAAAATTCAGGCAAATCAGAGATGGTCGAAATGAAATTGTTCTAAAAATGTGATGATCTAAGATGGAATGACCCACAATGGATCAAGGTAAGCTTTACTGTAACCATTTTATTTATTAATGTAGGACGTAGGGCTTTGTTTAAAAACTAAAGTAATATGAAAATACAAGTTACTTAACCGCTCGGAAACAAGGGCACTCAGTTCACAGTAAGAAAGCTGCAAAGTACCACATTCAGAAAACTGGAATCAGTCAGTGCTGGGAACTTTTGCCTCAGTTTGGTGACTGAACCAGTGAAAATACACTTTTTGCCCCCTGATGGACAAACATACGAACCCACAGCGGTTGTGTTACCCACCTTGAGTGATGTTTGTAGGCGGTACAGCAGCGTTTTCCTTGTCTTCGTTACTGTTCACGCGTTTTACATTTAAACCATGTTTCGTCTTTAAACGTGTGTTAACGGTCTGCGGGGAAAGTCGACATGAACCGGAGTCGTCGGAAACATTTTGTAACGTTTCTACTGAACCCGTCATGTTCGGCTCCTCCTGACTGCTAATTTCTCTTTCTGACGAAAACGACAGACGTCTCTTTATCGCCGTGTCCCCGCTGCGAACTATGGACGTATTTACCGAGTCCTCAGGGTCAGAAATTGGTTTAAATACACCCGAGTCTTCTGCCATATTTTTGAACGTCTGCGCCGGGTCTTTGCCGCACTGCATCATGGGAAACGTGTGTGACAAAAATGCCGCGTTCACGTTACATGGAAAAAGATGCGAAAAAAACAACGATCCACTTGAAACTCCTGTCTCATCTTGTATTATGTGCTCATAATAATCATCTTTATTCTTACTGGCTGTTATTTTTTAATTAAACGTTTGAAATAAACACCTTGATTGTATCTTTTTGATTTTATTTGTTTAAACACCTATCAATCCAAAACAGATACATGTGATATTGTTTTGAATGTGCGCAAAGTTTTCAACATGAGCAGAAATATAGCCAAACATGAGCGACTAAAGTAAATGAGTTTAGGAATTAATTGAATTCATTTATTATTGACATGAATTGGTGCCATGTGCACAGGTTACTGGTCCCTTAAAAATACAGAAGAATAAATTATACTTGTGTGTTGACACAGTAGGGATGATATTATTCATCCACCCATCTATCCATTAGGAACAAAAGAAATTGTAGGCACATATATAACAAACTTGGATAACAATAAAAGGTAGTAAAAAAACAAACAAACCAAAAAACATTAATTTGAGCATTTCAGATTTAAAGGCAATAAATCAATTGAAACAAAAAATGCTGATAATAAAAAGAAATTAAAATAAAGAAAAGAACTAGGCAAAGTTTAGATAGTTTATTTCAGGTTACAGGTGTACACCACATCAAACTAGATTTTCCAAGCTCAGTAAAAACAGCAGACACCTGCAATGTAATCCAACCAATTGAGCATCTAAGGTCTAGGTGCCCATATTAAAAGACAGTAATAAATAAAACCCAGTGTATGTCACACCTCACAGAGAGTGAGGGCCACCCAACCTTAGCATACAGCTCACCATGCTGAGTATTTTAATTATCACAAATAATAAATCTTAACAAACACTGATAAGCAGTGTTGCCACTGATGCATGCATGTGTAAAATGTCAACATAATAAAGTGCTGATAGATAAGTTGCTTCAGTAAGTGTTTATCTACAATGCAGTGGTAAACACAGTTTATTCCTGTAGAATATATACATTTTTATTGTAGTTTAGTCACCGGTTTGGATGCATGATATTTAAAAGTCAGATCCTCATTCATCTAAATTTCAAGATATTTGTACTTTGTGACTCTACCAATATTTGTGCCGCTCATTGTAAAGATAACCAGGTTATCATAAGCAGAATTTTTTGCTCCAGTGAAAATCCTAAATTTCATTAATGTTGTTTCCTGACACAGTGATGCAAACTCAAACAAGTTACAGTATTAGATACTTTCTACATGGCTACAGGCATAGCTGGCATCATTACAATATGAATAAAAGAAGAATCATTAAAGCCAGATTCCAGCTACCCCCACATTCACCTCCTTACAAGAGCAAAAATTCAGATAATGTTCTTCAATCATAAAACAGCTTTGACAGTCAAATGTACTGGATCCACACTACAGTACAAAACTGTACCAGCATAAAGGTGTACATTACAGCCTGATACAGAGAAAACAATATCATTGATATAGAGAGTGAACAGTACAGGCCCCAACAGAGCCTTGTTGGACACCGTTTACAACTTTCACAAAGAGTTTCTCAGTACTGTCTGCCCATGAGGAAATGACACAGTTAAAAAGGAATTTGTGAAGTATTTCACCATATTTGTTGATTGTATCAAATCCATACTAGACATCAAAGAAAAGAGCTGCACGGTGTTTATTTCTGTTCATTAAATTGCAATAGTTAACATACATGTAAAAGACATATTTGAAATCAATCCAGTATGTTGAAGGTCCTTCACCACCTTCATTTATGTTTTGTAATTATGGCTTGGTGCCTGCAACTTGAATTTGAGCGTATACAGCCTGATGTGGATATTCCAGGAAAAGCAATCAGAAATTAACCAGAATGCAGAAAATGAAGTGCTGACATTAAAAATCTGCTGGGGTGGACTCCAAGGTCTCCTGCTCAATGTATCCACTTTAAACATTTAAACAAAACCTACACCTTTGTGCATAATAGACCCTTACAACCTCCTAATCTTGCTCTAAAAACATGTTTGAAAAGCTCAGACGACTTTTCTATCCATGAAGTAGTCATTTGAAGACCTAAAATTGCAGGGGTGTGAACTTCCTTCTGTAATTACTCCTCAAAAAATAAGAATATAAAAAAAAAATCTCCTCATTAAGTCCAGCCCCCTGACACATTCAAAACACAAATGTAGAATTTTGAGCATAATTACAGGTTTATCTTAATAATAAATCCCTGACAGGTCAGACTGAGCTCGGAAATCATCAAAAGAAGCTTTCATCGAAATAATTCCACTTTAAAAACCTGGAATCTGTGTGGAACAGCTCACTTGTTGGGTGTTTTGAAAAAAACTGGTGTAACATCAGATCTTGTACTAATGAAGTTGCGGCTGCTGTGCCACGTGCGTAAATGCGCACAGCGCTCTCAATTTTAAGTCTATCCTATCTTCAGTTCTATGATGTAGAGTGGTTCAGTTAACAGAATTATCACACAAAGAGAAGAGAAGGGAAGACTTTAGTTTCGGGCACACCACAGTGGTCACTTTGTGCACTGCATGGATAAAGTCAGGCAGGTCCCAGGTGTGATAATTGCTGATGTTCACGCTGAAGACATACTGTTCTCTCAAAGAGTTGAGCTGCTACTTTTTCCCCCTTGTCTGATTCTGATTTATAATGTCTTCTGTGCGTGTAGCGGTCCGAGTCCGTCCACTGAACAAAAGGTATGTAGCCTGACTGCTTTTATTTCCCCTCCAGTCTGTCAAAATCACGTCGCTCACTTTCACATTTCACAGAGAAAAGCAGCTATCATCGAAGGTTGTAATTCACATGAAGGGGAACACAACAACTATTCATAAGGTAGGTTATCACAAAATGAACCGCACCGCGCTGCAGGTGAAAGAATAATTAGTGAGACTGTTTGAATTTCCAGCCTCCACCTGTTCGACTGGACCAGCTGAAGGACAGCGTGAAAAGCTTTTCTTTTGACTTCTCATATGACTCATCTGACAGAGGAAGACCCGCGTTTGCGTCTCAAAAGAGGGTATCTGTGTTCTTCGGTTTATCATCAACCTTGCAGGACAGTGGCTTTGGTTTATCTGCCAGAGTCTTGGGTTCTTGCATTGATTTTTAAGCTAAGATTTTAACATTTTTTTTGTCTCTTCTGCTTTAGATTTTTCAAGACTTGGGCACTGCTGTCTTGAAAGCTGCATTTGATGGGTTCAATGCCTGTGTGTTTGCCTATGGTCAAACAGGCTCAGGGAAATCTTACACCATGATGGGCCATAAAGTAAGGTCTTCTCTTACTTTTCTTCTAATCTTGACTAACTTCTCAGTGGCATTTTTATTTTATCGTTAAGATCCCCTCCAGACAAGTTTTAGAGCAGATGAAAATATTCTGCTTTGAATAATTTGTGTCAAAAGTTGGAGTGCCCTGTTAAAAATTCTTAAAATGATATCTGCTCCCCCTCCCCCAAGTAAAAATCCATCAATATGCTATTAGTTTTCATTACTGGGTTCATCAAGACTATTCTGAGTGGTTACGCAATGCAAGCTTCATGTTTCCAAATCACTGGGCCATGAATGGTTTGCAAACTAGCTGTAGGTCATATAAGTCATTTTTGCATGCCCTCAATTCATCTTGTCACTTATAGCTAAAGAATTTGAAAACCGTCTCAAAATCTGAACATACATCATCCTGCACAGTGAAGGAGAAACACCCAAGAGATGAAACAATGACGAAAACACGGTTTTGAGTGGAGGAGTAATTTGAAATGAAGCTTTCCTGTCAAATTTATTGGTCATTTCAAATGTGCATACCAAATGAGTCTTGTAAATTAGTCCCACAATCAGTTACACACTGGATGGCACAATATTCACAACCCTGTAGAGTTTACGCTGCAGAATGCCCCAGGAGTGCCAACCCAGTGTGCACATCGCTCTGACTTTTCCCTCACATTAATACCTGACTGATGGCAGCCTCATCAGACATGTTTTTTTTTTCTCCCCACTAATCAGAAAATTTGATGAGTGCAGCATCCCACTGCTTTCCTCTCCTCACCTTGCACTGCAATGAAAATTTCACATTACCAGTGAGGTTTCTGGGTGTCTGTCAGGAGACTGGTGCAAGGTCGTCAGCAGAGCAGCTGTCAACATCACAGATAATTATATATGGCTCTTAATACTTACTATCTGTTACTGTGTAATTAAAACAAGAGGGCATGCAGCTCGGACTGGAATTGCTTTTATGCTTCAGTAACTCCAGATCAGATGAGCTGTTGTTCGTGTTGTTCAGCAGTCTTCACATGTGCTGAGTTGTGGTTACAGCGCAGCACTGACGCCCCAAATTAAGAGAACATAATGGGAGCAAAATGTAATTGTCATTTTAAGGTACACTATCTGTATCATTTTGTAGTGAGGGTTCTAAATGCAATAGTTTCTCCCTTTAATGTGACAGGAAGATAAAGGTTTAATTCCACGGATCTGTGAAGGACTGTTCACAGAGATATCGCACAGACGCAAGAGTGATGGCGTGTCCTTCCACACGGAGGTCAGGTAAGGAATCATCATACTTAATCAACAATGAAACATTCAGAAGCATTTCAGTGACTCACTGATCTAAGAATTACCTTGTGAGCCAGATCATTATGCAAATTAGAAGAAAAAATATGTTTTTTTTCCAATCAAAGTTTCTGTTTTCTCATATCTTTATTGGTCATATATTGTATAATTGGTACAAAATTGTATAATTGAAAGGGAACTGACTTAAAGAAGTTTTTCAACAATATAGTCACAGTTCT
Organism: Amphiprion ocellaris; assembly: GCF_022539595.1. Classification (NCBI taxonomy): domain Eukaryota; kingdom Metazoa; phylum Chordata; class Actinopteri; family Pomacentridae; genus Amphiprion; species Amphiprion ocellaris. The sequence continues at coordinate 15,621,484 of NC_072781.1, read as the reverse complement.
CGTGCGATGCATGGTAGAAGAAAGGGCTTCCGAAGATGAAAAGTGTGGAACAGTGCAATGTTTGGCAAGAACTAGAGCAAGATTACCTAACTATGAAAAGTTTTGAGTGTTTCAGGGCACAGAGAATTTGGTCAGATAGAGATTTCTGAAAATAAATTTCTGTCTTATAACTTAATTGTATTAAAAAGGCAGATATTTAAAACAAACTACTGTTTAGCAGCCGGCAGTTTTTAAAACAGCTTCTCCATAGCCTGGTAATTTCATTTCAACAAAAAGCTCAGGAATATCTAAACTAATTTTAATCTGTTTTATTCATCTTTCCATGGTTGGTGAATGGCTGTTCTCCTTAAACAAGGTCAGCAAGAAAGTTTCGGAGTGATAATCTGGGCTGGAATATTGATTTAAGATATGTGGAACTCCTGAAGGACTATTTCCTGCTAAAATACAAAGGGAAAAATGAAAAAAAAATTCCCATGCAGAGCATCCATCCCCTGTTGCACAAATGACTCCTTGACTACAATGAATGTAAAAAGAGACCAAAAAAATTGTGTGTGGCGACACTTATCACCTCGACTCTATGTAAAACATGTGGAACCTCATTAAAATTGGTGATCTGAGGGTGGACAGCATTGTACCTGGAAACAGCAGCTCTGGGAAACGTGACAGGTTTAGCGTTTGAGAAAGTTGTCAAAGTGATGCCAACAATGGTTTACTGATATTGTTATGCAACTTTCTTTTCTTTGAAAAGTTTTTCTTTATTTTTAGAATTTTTTCTGTTTATGCAACAGAAAAAAATGCTTTGTTTTTTTTTTAAAGATTAGGTTATGACCTATTGAATGATTTCACCCTGCATTCAAGAATTTGCATTTTGTGCTTTATTCTAATTCTGTTCCAACATACACAGTGTAATAGAACTGAGAGGGAAAATCCTTAATTGTGCTTACTGCTCAGGGAAGAAAATGAAAAAGAAATTTAAAAAAAAGAGGAACACTTATTTTGTGGGACTAAACCCAGAGAGCTGGCAGGAAAACAGCCTTAAAGCTATTATTGCTTACATCAGGGTGACGCCCTGTGAGCCATTTGCTGGTCTAATTACTGCTAAATAATAAAACATAGCAATATTATACTGGAAGGTCTGAAGCAGTGCTACTGCTGCCAAAAAATAGAGGCAGTCTTCATGATTATAGAACTGCCACCAGCAATCTTTAAAGGTAAGGATTAAGACTCCCACTCCAAGCTGTTTTTCAGAACTGCTGTGTAATAATGTAGTGAAATGTGTTAACTTGAAGTGGTCTGTAGAGATGGTGCATCATCAGAATTGCTACACGCAGGAAGGAAGCACAGTACACTTATTTTTTTTCAAAATTACAAAGAATTGCAGTACATTTTATGACAGCAGTTAAAGACACTGTGACTTGCACAAAGTAGTGCACAAAAGGTAAAAGCAAGTGTACGTTGTGCTGGAGATTCCTCCTTTTAGCTGATGGTGACTCAGATCTCCTGTCAGATTTAAGACTGTTGTTGTTAATGAGCAATTGTTGCAGATACACATTAAAATCTCATCACCTTCTGTAAAACCCAGAGCCCAAAACCTCTATTGATAATCTGTTGGTTGTAATTTTTGGTGCTTTCATAAAATATTCACCCTAGTGGTCAGAGGCATGGGCTTATTATTAATTTAGTTACGACAGTTAAGCAGGGGATGCCATTCATTGTTCATTTGGCTTGGCTTGAACAGCCACATAACTTCTGAAAATTGCATGACCTAACTCTAATGTAGCTCTTTAAAGCCAGAAGAAGACAACATTAAGGCTTTATTGCTATAATCAAATAATATTCAAAATCCCAGATGATATCTAGTCTCATCACAATATCTGTTTCATGTCCCAGCTCTTCTCCTAAATGATGATGGGAAGTAAAATTGAGGATTTTAAGCCTATTAAGTTGCTGTGAAACCATTATTTTGCCATCTGGTTTCTTGTGTGCTACTGGTCTATTATCTGGATTTAATTCAGCCTCAGAATTGGGGTTTAATTTAATCCACTCTGCCTGGCCTTGCTTTGGAAATGTTGAATAACTTGAAAATGACTGAAGGATGACTTTTGACAAATGCATTTGTGCTGTATTTTTTGGAAGAAATATGCAGCAGAAGTCTGAGTTCTCTCCAAAGAAATTATTCAGAAAAAAATAATTCAGCCCATTACTGTCAGTGTTATAGGACATGCCAGGGATTGCAGGTATGATAAAATGTTTTGACATTCCTCATGCACACACAATGTGGATTTATTAATCATAGCAGTGTATGCTTTACTGTACTTGTTTATCATTTTAACCTCCCTGGGGTTAAAATTCTCAACAGATTTTACTGAGGTGCCTGATTTTATGGTTTAAAGCGATTTAAAACAAACAGACTGGAATATTCAAGTAAGATGTGTTTAATATTCCTTGCATGAACCTGCATGCTGAAGAGAGTTTAAGTTTTCTTTGCCAACAGAGCAACATTGCTGGCTTCTACTTGACAGTTTTTCTGTCCTGTCTTAAGGTCATGGTCTCCTCTTCTTGCCTGTGGATGTGAACGAGGACTTTAGTCTTTCCTTTTTTCTCCAACCTTTCACTGCTTTTTGTCTTTGTTGTGTTTTTCGAGTAGGCAGTTCAATCTTTCCTCTCAACATTATCTGAATTTTTGCTCTTGTAAAGAGGCGAATGCGGGGATAGCTGGAATCACATATATCTGGCTTTAATGATCCTTCTTGTTTTCCTTTTGTAATGATGGCAGCTATGCCCGTAGCCATGTAGAAAGTATCTAATATTGTAACCTGTCTGAGTTTGCGTCACTGTGCCAGCAGACACCATGCATGGCTTCATCCACAGGATATGGTCCCTGCCTTTTATTTCTGTCACGCTCGCACAAAACCTAATTGCACCATGCCTTGCATTGTTTTTGAATCAGCTACTCAGACTAGTTCTTTTGCTTTTTTACACACACACACACACACACACACACACACACACACACACACACACACACACACACACACACACACACACACACACACACACACACACTGTAGTTTTGATTGAAGTGCTTTGCCAAGCCTGCTTTGCATATTTGTTTATTCATTGCCAATAAAAGCAGAACAAAGCAATGACAATAATTTGGCTTTAAACCTACTGTGCATCTCTTTCCATAATAGACAGTGAATAATAACTTGTTTTGTTCTCATCTGGGGTTGTGCCATTCACATATTAACAATGGAACCCGCCATTAATTTGTGCCTTTGTGGCCTCATGAAATCTTGGCTTAAAATTTGGATTTGGGCTTTCTGTTTTGGCACAAGCTATCTGGAGATCTACAATGAACATGTCCAGGACCTTCTCCGGAAGAGAACACCACCCACAGATGGAGGCTTGAGAGTGAGGGAGCACCCCAGGGATGGACCTTATGTAGAGAGTGAGTAATTCATTCTACATCCCACGTCCATGTTAGCGGAGTCGGTACAAACGGCATAAAGTGTAATACAGAAAAGTGCAACTCATTTGTAGATCTGTCCAAGCACTTGGTCCACAACCACAGTGACATCGAGGACCTGATCGTTCTTGGCAATGCAAACCGCACCAAAGCCAGCACAGCCATGAATGACTACAGCAGCCGCTCCCACGCCATCTTCACCATCATGTTCACCCAGGTGAGCTGTAGAGCTTAAACATATTGTCGCTGCCGTGTCTCATTTTGTGTCTTTTTAAATTGAGGTAGAAGTAAAGTTTTCCAGGAAACTCTGGGTGTTGGCACAGGCCGTCCCTCAAGAGTTCTAATTAGCTCTGTTTATCCGTTTTGTGTAGTGATAATTTTTTAACATGCGTTTTCATCTTCAAAGGGCTTTTTAATTTTTTTCCATCTTAAGTAGCGCTTTTGTCGTGATGCCACCTATGTGCCCAAGTATTCTCTGTGATGTTGCTTCTTTTGAACTAAATGAGGATTCTCTCAGCTGTTTTTATTTTTTTTTATGCCACAGGCGGGGTTTGATGCAGAGCTGCCACGTGAGACTCTGAGTAAGATCCACCTGGTGGACCTGGCAGGCAGTGAGCGAGCTGATGCCATGCGCACCACAGGCATCAGGCTGAAGGAAAGCGCCAACATCAACAAATCCCTGGTCACCTTGGGCAATGTGATCTCAGCTCTGGGTAAAGACAGTTACACCAGCATGACTGACACTCCATGACAAAACATCTTTATCTCGTAGTGAGCAAATCAGATCGATAAAAGATGGTGAATAATGACTGCATTCTATGCAAGTATGGTAATGTTGCTTGATGTTGAATTACTCTTTCACAATACAACATAGTGTAGTCGTTACCTCTCCGCCTGTTTCATAGAGCCCAAATTGGTACTATAGATTTTGCAATTTGGTGTTTGGTTTAATTCTAAATTGGTGTTTCATCATTCAAAAGGAAAAAATCGACTTCTGCCCGGATAAAATTACAGCTGGAATTAAACTCACTGTAGATTGTATTAGAAAACCGGGGGCCGTTATGAGGATTAATACTGGCTAGTGACACTTTTGGTGCCAAAATGGATCTATAGAGCTTTAGGATGAAGCATTTCATATCTTGTTTGCTCTCTCCAGAGTCAATATCCTTCTTTTTTCCCCCCAATATGACTCAGCTGACCTCAGCGTGGGAGGACAGTCAGCAAAAAAGAAGCATATCTTCATTCCTTACAGAGACTCTGTGCTGACGTGGCTACTGAAAGACAGCCTGGGTGGAAACTCCATGACTACTATGATAGCAAGTATGTACTGCAAACACATTTCAGGCTGTTTTCAAAAAAAATGCCACTCTTTTATTCTTACCTCTTCTTGAAGATAACTTTGATTTGATGTTTTATCTGGCAACTTCTCATGAATCCTGTGCACATTCCTTCATGGTGGCCTCTCCTGGCAGCCATTTCTCCTGCTGATGTCAACTATGGGGAGTCCCTGAACACTCTGCGCTATGCCACCCGAGCTAAAAACATCATGAACTCTCCCACCGTGAACGAAGACGGCAGTGTGAAGGTGATCAGAGAGCTGCAGGCAGAGGTCACCAGGCTCCGAAGACTGCTAGAAGAAGCCACTCAGGTCCTGCATGTGTCATGTAAAAGACCTTCAAGGATGTTGCATTCTGCATGTCTCTTATTCAAAGTTTATAATGTAGGTTTATTTTCACAACTACTCCAGGTTTTCCATGGAGAGCTGCCTTCTTCTATGAATGTGAAGGATAAACTGCATCAGAATGAGGCAAAGGTGAGTCATCCTTTGAAGAAAACACGTGTTTTGACGTTCTTCTTCGGTAAATAATAACATCAGCTTTTTCTGATACTCCCTCAAGGTTGAAGCACTGACTAAGGAGTGGACCAGAAAATGGAGGGAGACTCAGAGTATTCTACAGGTACAGCAGGGATTCGTTCATTTAAATCTGAGTCTCTATGTCAGCATCCTGGGGCCAATTTAAGAGGGTTTGTGTGAATAACAAAATGTACAGTGCAGTTAGATTGTTAGACACAGAGGATAATAAGACTGGAACTGAATTGATAACCTGCACTATTCCAAGGTTTCTTGTAGCTTTCTCAAGTAATCACATATAAAGGCAACCAAAACCCTGTAGTTTTACTGTTTCTTCTCTGTTGCGCAGAGTTGGGTAGACATCTTAGAATACAATGTGATGCAGCCACATTCACAGGCGTTGGTTAGGGGCCCTTGTTGCCCATCTTTGATAACTTGTTTTTTATGCTCCCATTTGGAATTTGGTGGCATGTCATGTCATAATAATAGTGAAGTTTGGTACAGAAGCATATTTTTCAGTAAAAGAGGAGGTGACTGAGTCCATTAAGTTTAACCAATATCTATCAACAAAGCCACAAGCTCCTAGAAACAGTTTTGTGGATGTTTCTGCTTGCAGTAAAGGCCTTCTGCCAGCTGGTGTCACTGCAAGTCTTGAGAACAACCACTTCATGGAGTGGAAGGGGCGCTGAGAGTAGAGTCAACCTGGCATTGAAATTTCATTTTCCATCTATTTGGATTTAAATGGCATCCAAAAGTAGAGTTTCTGTAATGATCATGAAGTGTGTGACAGTGCTTAGGGAGTCTGACAAAGAGAAATAGAACAGAGATGCTCTCAGTATGGCTTCTCTGAGGCGAGGACAGTGTGGTCACATTGTCTGAAGACCCCCAAGGTGGAACAAAAAAAAAAAACAAACAAAATGCTGCTTTTGCCAACCCAGAATTCCTCTGTTGAATTTGTGCCCAACTTCCAAAATAACACCAAATGTCATTTGTTTGGGACTGATTGTGTTCAGCCAAGTAGCCTGTTGCATTATGCATTGAACAGTGAAGCGTGCCAGTCATGAAAAGTATGGAGTGACTTCTCGTCTTCATTATGCATGCTGGTAGTACATTGTTTCTAGCATCTTCTACATGGGGTTAAACTGTTGTCTTTTGACTGTTCGCATCGACAGATATCTGAACACATTTGAGTGTTTCTGACATGCACCAGACATCTTACACCAGAGTAACACGTCTGCTTGGTTAAGTGAAGCCACATTTTATTAGACTGTAAGGATTTTAAATACCGTATTCATGAATGTCAGCTTTGTATGAGAATATTGGATAATTAACATTCTATTCTGTATGGTGGTTAGCAGGTGACATTTAGTGGCTTGACAGCCCTTTATTCGTGAGCGTGTATTGGACCTCATTAGCTGCTGTCACAGCTCCTAATTAAGAGGTCTTGATTATTGACATATGGCACTTTCGTTTCTGACCGTCCAGCATATTAATTAAAGTTACAGTGTCGTAAATCTGTTTGCATGTTTAAGCGCTGATGACTTTATGCTCAGAGGCAACATCGCTCATCTCCGCTGGCAGAGGTGAAAAACACGCCTTATTTAGAGCTGTGCCCATCCATGTAGATACATCTGTTATTATGCATGATTCGATGTGACACCTGGGCGAAAAGGCCACTGTACTGGTGACTGGTAGCCGCACTGGTGTTGCTGAAACTCTAAGTGTTTGATGAATGACTTTATGGATTTGACATTTGTCTTCCTGTGCATTTACATTCTGCCTGGGTGAGAAATGATAAGCAGGATTCCTGCATGGAATGTCGCAGAGACATTAGAGGTGGAGTCTTTATTTGGTTCAGTACAGAGAAGCACGGCCAGCCCTGGTTTGCAGTTGGCCATTTCAAAATTCAGCACACATAGCTCAAAACAAAAGCCTAATCACGGAGGTGGAATTTTTCAAAGCAGATTTTTTCATTTTATTTTTTTAACAGATGGCCTTCAGCACATGTCTGTTAAAAAGAGTTCTTATCTAACCTCCATGTCTGAGTTTCTGCGCTTCAACCTAGTGCACGTTTATCCATCTCTCGCACATTATTTTTAAATTACAAGCAGTTTTGCTCAACTCAAAGTCGCATGTATTTTGTGTTTAATTCAGTTGACACTGTTGCTGAAAGCCAGATGAAACTGTCTGCTTGGACCTTTAAGAGAGAAGTTGACCAAGAGCGGTGTAAACAGAATTTTGAATTCCGTATTCAAAGCAGATTTAGAATGCAAAGTTATTCATCGTCAGCTTCCCAGATTGGTTACAGGGCATGTGGGAAAGAGAAAGTAATTAATATGAGATGGATTCCAGAGCAGCCTCTTACCAGACAGAGGAGGCAACAGATTGAGAGAACACAAAAGGCAGGAAGAGGGAAAAGCAAATGACGTTCTACTGCATTAGGTTATGTGTATGTATGTATGTATACATGTAGATATGTGTATGTACAATATGTGTATATATATTCTCCCATTTTACTGTGTCACAAGCACAGACTGTATATACAGTCTGTGGTCACAAGGGGACTCAAATATGCAAGTCCCTATGCGTGCATGAATTTGTGTGTTTAATATATTATTTATTTTATATTTATTCCATATGTACATTTATATGTATATATTCAATGTGAGGCATTTTTTAAAAAAAATGTTTAACAATCTATTAAATACACAACCGCATGCACACTCAAAGATTTGTAAAGGGTTCATAAGTGGAGTTGCATTCTGCTCCCCGAGCCACCCTTTCAAGTCCTCTTGTCAGACAGTATGGTGGGAGGAACCTCCATTTCAGTGAGATAAAATGAGCCACAGCTTTCCTTTGATCCTGCTAGTCTTAGCGTTTCCCAAACATGCTCCAATCAGCACAACGGCACAACTTAAGCTTTGAATGCTCTGAGCCTTGCTCTGTTTAATGTCAGTTTAACTCGTAGTGTCAGCAGTTATACATTATAGTCATTGTAGCATTTTCTGACCTTTACAAATTCTTATCAGCAGCAGACTTTCTTCATGTGAAGGTAAAGGTTGGCTCAAAAATGAACTGACTTCTTCTTAATTTAATCAGTGATAATTTATCATTTGGCTATGTTTTAAACTCGCAGGGCAGCACATGTGTTACAGGTCCTTGCTGGGCCTCTGAAATGAAATGTGCTTTGTATTTTGGTAAATTAACACTCCAGTTGATATTCACAACATTTTTTACCTAAATAAATGCCCAAAATATAAAAGTCCTGTGAAATGTCGCCATATATCGTCCATGTGTGTAGAATATCAACCATTACCTGACTTGAGTTCCGATGTGAATTATATTACCTGACTGCTGGAATGTGTATTAAGCTGTTTAAATTACAACCAGAATAAGTTTCTTGTTGAGTTTCTGCTTTTACACGCAGGACACACACTAAAAAAAAACACAAAGAGAAGTATGAAAACGAAATGACTTAACAAGGTGCCAGTTCTTTTTTGTGAGTTAACAATGGCATATTATTCATCACTGCATGCAAAAGGCTTCATACCATTTTTGAAAACTTGCCATGTAATTGCCTTTCTCATTAAGTGTTAGACATTTTAACTTTTATAAAGACCAGCAATCTGGGATAAAAACACGGCTCTTTCGAGGAAATTAACCTTTTAATGTAAAACAGCAATTGAAATGCAGAAAATGTTCTGTTTTGAAGTTGCTCCACTGGACGAGGGTGATCGGCAGTCAGGAGAGTTGATTGGTGGGCTTAGTGTTGCAGCGATTTGAAATGTATATTGCCCAAGTCGGGAACTTGAACTGTCAAACCGATTGGAGAAAGAAAATCCATTAAAACTCTGCCCAACCACAAATGATTGCTTTTAATGGCTGGTCTAGGCCACAGTTAATTACAGTATGTTCACCAGCTGCCACAATCTGAAAGCAGAATTTTTTTCTGTCCTCATTCCGCACACAGACTGGGTGTGGTGAGGAGCCACTTTCTGTGTGAATGTGAGGCGAAAGTAAGAGGATCTCATCTGTTCCTGGTGTCTGAGGGAAGTGACACAGTGCATTAATCTGCCAGGCTGCTCCTCACCTCTAATGAAGTCTGTGAAAAATCCCTTTTAATTAAGTACAGGGGCTGTGGTCGATGCCTCTCCTTCTTCATTAGAAAAAAGGATTTCTCCCATCTCACAACTGCCAATGAGTGAGGTGGTGCTGGCTGCGGACATGTTCCCACTTCAGTCCAATCTATACGATGGAACAAGAGGGGGTTGAAATCGAGGGGAACTAGTTTATGCAGAGTCTGATTCCTCCATGTGGGAGATTTTCTGCTTGGCCTCTTGGGAAGGTACTTTTGATAATCCGTGGCAAAGTGAGGCGTCAGTCCACCAGCTTAACAGAAGAATGCTCCTGATAGGGCCACTCATATGTTGGTAGACTGGGTTATTGAACAGCCACAGCCATTGCCCTGAGAGAAAGGTCACCAGCATTAAACACTTGCTAAGAGTTACAATTCTGTCTGCGGTTTAATTCATGCGTGTCGTTTGAAGCTGCAGGTCATTCGAGGCTGTGTTTCATTTCCTGTCTGATTGCTGACAAATTAGCTGCTCATTGAAATTATTCTATCTGCAGCATGTCTGGTCTTTTCTGAAGCGTGGATTTTTTTTAGTCAAGCTGAGCATGGAGTTATACAGAATGACATGTTCTGCAAAGTTAAATGAATGTTGCTCCTTGACAGACACATACTGTACAGTGGCGTAAGTCACGTTGTTACATTTCCTCAGCAACAATTGTTGGAGGCAGTCAAGTGGTATATGAAGCAGATCAGACGTTTTAAGTGTAGCTTTAGAAATAGCTTTCAAGGATTAAATCAGTTTCTCTACTTCTTATCGCATTTCTGTAGAGCGGTGCTGTAACACCATTAAATACATATTTAGCAGGGATTTCCAGACAAACATGGATTTTTTTTTCTTCTTTCCATAAAGAGATTAATTTCTGTCTGACTTTTAAGTTGTGATCTAAATGTAATTCTGTTTTATGCATCACTGTAGTGCAGTAGTAATGCATAAATTGTGTGTGAAATATGGACTTTTCATTATTTAGCATTTATGCAGACACATGCCATGTTTTATGGGGGAAGGACTGAAAATGCTGGGCTCGTTTCGCCTGTAAGCACAAACATTCTCTGTAGTTTCACCTTCCATACAAAGCTGTTTACAGACACATTGTAAATGACATTAAAGCAGTTGAAGTTTGATGCTGTTATCCAAAGTTGACGTATTTTGTGAGCTCTATAGTATTTTCATAGCAGCATGCAGTGTGGATAGCTATGTACCAATAAAAGAAACAGCGCATGCTATAGAACCCACCTGTGTTTATGTGTGTGTGTGTGTTTGTGTGGGCGGTGGCGCTGCGTCTGTTTCACTCGCTGAACACAATGTACAGTTTGACTCTCGCCACGATAATCTGAATGATTTATGGCGCCTCTTTTGCCGTTAGCCACTCTGCCGCTTCATGGCGACACATGGTTGGAATTCTGCTATCCTGCTTGGCCTTCAGGCAAGGAAGAGCAGTCATAAAGAATTCAGTTTTCTGCTGGTTGCCATTAAATGTCTGTCAGCATTCTTATTTTATATCATGTGCCATTCCAGCTACAGGCGATTGAATGAGTTTCTTTTCTCTCACGGGTGTGTTCGCTCCACAGGAGGAGACCGTGGCTCTGAGGAAGGCGGGAAGTGGAGTCATCTTGGATTGCCAGTTACCTCATCTCATCGGCATCGATGAAGGCCTGCTCGGCACTGGAGTCATCCTCTATTATTTGAAAGTGAATAAACCATTTGGACTTCATGTAATCCACATTACTCTATATATTGAAATGAAATTAAAAGCAGCCAAGGTCCAGTGCTTTCTTAATTTGCTCTGCTCGTCAATAAACAGCTTGCGTATTGTATAATAATCTTTTAATCTTGCTCATAGGAGGGCAGAACCTTGATTGGGAGTGCAGAAGCTTCGTGCAGTCAGGGCATCGGTGAGTCGAGGTTACTGCGCTGTAGTTCCTCCACTTTATTCCCAGCTGTTGCATTTCCCAGGCTTTTCATCGTTGTATTCTAGTGCCTCATGGGCCTGGGCTCCTCGGTGAACACACTGCTTGTGTGCTTGAGAACCGTGCTGGGACCGTGACTCTCCTCCCTCAGGATGGTGCACTGTGTTCAGTCAATGGCTCTGTGGTCACTGATCCCTGCCAGCTGACTCAGGGTAAGCTGTTCTGTGAAAATCTAATTTGCTCCTGATATTCTTTAATGAACACGGGGAGGGAGGCAAAAAAAAAAAAAAAAACAGAAACGCAAAGCATGTCTGTAATAATGAAGATTTCTCTCTCAGATTTGCAATTATTTGGCTAGTGGGAGCCAATAACACTTTCATCCATTTTGAATGCAGTTATATGAGATCACTGCATCACATCTGCAAATGAAATCCACTTTGGGGCCCTGGCTCCCCCACGGCAGTGCACTCAGGGCATGAGTGGATTGTGAACACTGCTCTCCACAGGGCAGATGCCATTTCTCTTACTAAACATTTTGAAGGGCGAGAGGCCCCGGACAAAGCTCCAGACAAAGCCCCAGGCCCTCCATTTAATTGGCAGATGGAGCTGATAGGGCCGACAGGTTTGAAGTGGGCCGGCGCATTAACCTTTCAAAGGACAGTGGCAAGCCGAGCTGAAACTCTGGCCCCCCTGAGCAGGCCCTGCTCGCTGGACCCGGGCACTTTCACCGCTTACTTCCTCCTCATCCACATAGCTTTGCTTTTGTGAGATAAAAAACTGCGTACAGAACCAGGCAGCACAGTGCCTGGCGATGCCGGTCTCTTTTATAACCATTTCAATTTATCCAATATCCCCTTCAGAAACGGCTGCATCTGAAGCTATTTTCTTGAACAAATGATAGTAATTTTCAGTCCAACAGCAGCTGGAATCCATCACAGACTGTTCTCTCAGGTGCTTTGTCACTCGTCAGAAGTCATTAGTAGTAGCAAGATTAGTATTTGCTGTGCTGAGAGGAGGGGAGGAGAATGGAGAGAAGACCTTGAGAAAATCTGTGGATATGGCCATATGAACGTGAGCCTGATATATAAACCTCAATATCTCTTCAATTCTAAAGCTTTACAAGCCTTCTCGAGTTTCCTTGGACCATTTTCTGTGGTAAATCATCCTCCTGGTTGAGGTCACTGCCAATCACATTGGGGGATTGTGTTCCTTGTGGCAATTCATTCATTTTGCTTCGAGGAGAACTTTTCTGCTGTTAAGTTTCTCCCAAGTTCAGTGCACATTGAATTCACTGCAATCTCACAATGACAAGAAGATTCCCATGGCCACAGTCCCCTCATCTTTTTAATGCATTATAGATACTGCCACACCTCCAACGGCCTCCTGGCAGTCAGACATCGCCATTACTGTCACTTGATTCTATCTCGGAATGCATCAGATTTTGCCCGTGCCAGCCTTTCTCCCAGTGTAATGCATTAGTCATTGTTGGTGCTGCTTTTATACCAAATAGTAAAGTTCGAGATGGTGAATTAGTTGGTAATTTGCCACTTTTCTAATGCTTTACTTCTTTTGGTTTCCTGTAGGTGCAATCATACAACTAGGAGAAGGACCCACACTCCGGTTTAACCACCCGGCTGAAGTTTCCCAGCTGAGAGAGAAATGCCAGGTACATGCAGTATCCACAAAGGAGACTGTTGTGTTCTTGTACTATTCACCCTTTGGTAAGGTTGAGAGAGTGTTTGCCTCAGCTGCATTTTCTGCTGGTAATTTTGTAAAAGCAAGGTGGCATCAGGCACTTAGTTGCCATAACTACAGCTGATAATGCCCGCTACTTCCAGCAAACATTGCTCATATTGAAATCACTTTCAGACACCACATGAGAAGCTCCATAAGCCCACCAGTGGGATCTATGCAGCTTTGTTCTGCTCTGAATAAGAAGTACTGTGAGCTTTTTAGCTGGTACTGGTTGGGTTTTTTTCACCTAATTTTGTACAAAACTCTATTTCTTTATTCTGATTAATTGGCTCAGAAAAGAAGCAGACTTGAAAATTATGAACAATCTCTTTTCCACGTTAGAAAAGCTGTCTGCTGTTCCTGAGAGGAGGCCAGGTGCAGTGTCTTTCAAAGCTGCCTGCTTTTGGTCCATCTTAAAGCAACTCTCTCTTGGCTTTCATGTGGTTTTAAAGAAGCATTGCGTGAATCCAGCCTTCCTCTTCAGGATGCTGCAACAATGTTTTCTCTCCAGTAATTTGCCATTGTAAAGTATTCCGGAAAAAAATCGATCCGTGTCAATTAAATGTTAATAATAATTACATACGTGCATGATAAAATTCTCATTTAAAATTTTCCAGAGGATGGCTAAAAAGTCCAACAAAATGATATACTTAACAACTGAAACTCTAATGTAGTGGTTTTGGGGAATTGTACATGAATAAACACTGAATGAAACTAACAGAAATGTCTTATTTAAATCACTACTTCCATGTAATATTCCATCGTTTGTTCCTCTATTTCCTGCAGTTTAATGGCACTAACTGTTTACCTCAAAGTGCTTAACATAAAGCCCATTAAACATCATGGATTTAGTTGCAAATAAAAACAGCCAAGCTCTGCTGTGGGCACACTTTGGTTTTAAGCCAAATGAAGGAGGAGAGTCCTGTAATTTAGAGGAGGATTTGCAGTAAAAAGGTGGTGCCCAAAGGCTTTAATACTGCCAGTCTAAAACTAATAGAAACAAAATGAACAGAAAAAGAAATTGTTTATCGTGGTTATTTGTGTGATAAATTATCTGCAACTAAAATTTCATGATCATAGCATAGTCTTAATGTGACCTCAGCTAGTGTTCCTATGAACAGTTCTTGTGAAAAGCATTCACCCCTCTGACATTTTATCATTTTACATCATCAGTCATAGATATAATTAGGATTAATCTTGTTCGGATCAACAGAAAAAAGGATTCCTGTCAGTAAAGGCAAATCACTGTTGCTTACTGTAGTGTCTTTAGAAATTGCAAGTGAAATAGAGATCTGTATGTACTTATGGTGTGTCAGGTGATGTTTTTTAGATGTATCATTTTGGCAAAACTGCTTTCAAGGTGCAGCTATGAAGACATTCCCAAAAAAATGTTTGGAAGACATGTACTGAAAACTCCCTAATAACAAAAATATTGTCAGTTATTAAGGAAAGAACACTTATTTTGTGACATTTGAGATGTTTAGACACTGGGTATACATAATACTGTTCTCTGAGTGCTTCACTATTTAGAGCTTTATGACAGTGTGAGAGTTGGGTTTGGGTTATGCTACCTGGACCGAAGCAAAGCAAGCAAAGCAAAGTGTCATGAAGACGAGGGAGAGGCGGAATATTGTTAAAAAAAATGGGGACTGCAGGGTGTATGGTCAGACATTCTCTCTAGGAAGACAATCATAATGTTGCACTCAAGTATACACACAAGTTCTGCATAAAGTTGTGTAACTATAGAGCTGTAGAGAGAAATGTATCCACTTTCTCACTCTTCTGGTAATGAATGTCAAATCGCTTTCTCTAATCCAATGTTGCAAAGGTGCAGGAGGAGGAGGAGGTATCCGAAACCATCTTTGAAGCACACAACATGTAGTTTAATCTTTGTCTAAAGGAAAATAAACAGACCAAGGGCCAATTAATACTTTCACTAAGAAGGATTTATCATCAAGGTTGGTGTTTTTAAGTCGTTAAAGACGTCAGAGAACACAAAATGCTAAGTTAACTAACTCTTGGAGAGGAGCACCGATGGTAATAGAAATCTGATAGTATTGTTTTAATCATCACACTAATAGTATTTTAGAATAATGTTATGATCTTATATCCAAATAAGTTCATTAATAAAAAGAACTTATTTTGGGCTATGAAAGAAAATGACTCAGTTAATGTATAAGTCCGCAAAGCCTGCAGCTTTAAGCACCCCGTGCTTTATACCATTTCATGTTGTAAAATGGATTCACACACCATTTTATGGACACATCTGTACTTCAGGTCTTTGACAGCTTTCTGCTCTCTGCATTATTGAAAACGGCACATTATTACAGCCAAGTGAAGCACAGGCATCCAGGCCCCGCTGTGGTTCCAAGGAGAGTCTTTAGCATTCATTTTTAACATCGATTCTAAATGAGATATTCTCAAGAGTTCCACATTCATTCACTCTGAATGTGTGCCAGCACAGCCAGAATGCAGCCTGCAACTGTTGTGTAAGAGGGATTTTTCAAGTGGTCTCTTTGAATTTTAGCAAGTTGTTTAACACTTAGATTTTCCTGTTTAAAAACTCTATTGAACAACAAGAATGGAGCATATTGTGCATCACAGCTGCTCTCTTACCAATCAATCACAATCTACAACCATCTTTTTGTTTCTTTTTTTTTTTTTCAGACATAAGTGATAGTTAATACTGTTGACTCTGGGCTTTGATTGATCTGATTTTTTTTTTGGTATCTTTCCAAAATGCTATCACAGTTCTTCACGCTCATTGTTGTGTTTTGTGTAAAACTGTCACGACTCCAGATGACACATAATGTATACCATAACTGCACCATTGTATAATTGCAAATCTACCATCAGCAGCTGTCACTCATTTCTAACATTGAGACAGATTTTCATTTCACAGCACTCTTTTCTTCTGTTGTCTACAGAGTGGGCTGCAGTCTGTCTTCAGCCTGTCTTTGACTGACTTATCCAAATCTACTGAGAATCCTGCAAAGGTGATGCTGCAAAATGCAGGGTAAGACTTATGCAGTCATGTCTGATAGCTCTCTACACTCTGTGACCCCAACATAACTGTACCCACTCCACCGCAATCTCTGCAACGTGCCTGCTTATTGAGCAGCATTCATCGGGCACCTAGACCTAATCAAAGCCATAAATCATGGCAGCGTTTCAGTGAGGAGAGGTGGGAACATGCAAAATAAAAATAAAAACATTCTGTAGTGCTTCATGCTGAGCCAGTGGAAATCACACCAGGCAAACCTCCTACAACCAAGGGCATGTCCTGAAATGGCCCCTAGTTCAGTAGGTAGTGAACTGCCCAGTGTTCCATTTCCAAAGCCACTGCAGTGCACTTCAGGTTCAGCTCCCCAGAAAATTCCCACAATGCACTGTAGTACTACACTTGCAGCAGAATCTTTTCACATTAGGCTTTCTCTCAGTCTGTATTCTCATCTGTATTAATAAAGTGTTATCAGTACAGGCCAAATACATGGATGGGCTTTTAATCTTCCCTCACTTTATCAGTGATTCTGAAGCAGTTGATTTAACTTCAGTTGTTTTTGCTTTACCAGCTGTGATATTGGACAATATTGAGACAGTTCTAGGTGAGAAATTAACCATCTAGACTTTGACAATATATCAAAAATGATGAGTTTCTTCTGTTTCTTGAATTTTTTAAACTCCAAAGCGAAAAATGTCTACGGTCACCTTATGTAAAATGGTGTTTCCTCAGAAACTGCTACTGTTGTCTCTGTACTATTTTAAACATAAGATATAATGCTTGTCAGAGCCAAAATGTAACATTTGTTGCTTCTCAGGTTAGTTTGGCTGCAGGTCTGGTTCATGTTTTGTACAAGACTGTTGCATTGTCGTGCTGCCCCTGTGTATATGTAGCACCTCATATCTGGCTACACAAAATAATAAATCCATGTAATTTTAATGAAAAGGTGCAAGATGTATGAAAGCTGTACAAAACCTTACTAACTGAGCCTTTAGATTTGAGATTGTTTTTTCAAAATATTGATGATGAAGTGTCATGACAAAGGTCAAACTCCCAAATATGCTAATGTAAACTTAGCTGGGTAAAAACTACAGGGCGGTTAACGTTTCATTTCCCCTGACTGCTGAAGGTAAAATCTGGTCTGGCATCTTGGTCTGAACTGATAGTAGTCTGTGAGAGGTTTACAGATTCAGCATCAAACCTCCTAAATATGGGCCACTAATTACAGCCAGACATGTTTGATATTTATGGGACTGGTTAAGATTATCATGATACCAGTTAGAGCAGCAGTGCCAAGCAAAACTAAACATATAGCCCTTGATGCTAATATTAAGCTAATATTTGCTCTTTTTGGCCCAGTAATCGTAATAAAACTATCCATTTTATTATGTACCATTATTTTCAAATCTTGTTGAGTTTAGAAAGAAGATTATCACCAAAGTTTCTGCTTATGTGTGGTACAACCTGATTTCAAAATCTGTTAGAGTTTTTTACCTCCTGTGGTGTCAGCCCAGTTTTAGCATATTGTGTCTTGAGAACAAGAAGGTACTGCTGTAACTCATCAAGTGACAGCCAAGTCTGATTTAGGTAAATTGGTTTAGGACTGTTAAACCCGTCATGTGGACGCTGATCATTTTTCTAAAAGCAAATCTTAGACTGCAGAAGTTCTCACCATGAGTGGATAATTTTTCTATAAAAATGTGCCATCAAGATAACTTAAATGATGCTTCAGTCACATAAAATCCTTAAAGCTCAGCAAACATCGACAGGAATATATTTTCAGTTCTATAGTCTACCTGAATCAAACTTCACTATTGATCTATTAGCAGACGTTGTGTTCTTTTTCTGCCCTATATCCTACCAAACCCTGGGAGACATGATGGTAATGTGACATCTTTATACTCCACCATTGCCTTGGAACTGTGTGACAGTCCATTGATCTGTCAGTGTATCAGTGTTCATTGAATTAATGTCCAAAATCCAATTCAGTCTCCAGTGATTCAGAACTGCTACCTAAAGTAGTGAGCAGCTTGAGACACACCCGTTGGTCTCTTATGATCTGCTAACTCTGATGTTTTACAGCATGTGGAGCTGTCTGACATCTAATTTTCCCCTCACATTGCGATGTGCCCAAAAAGCAGCGCTTCTGCTCAAGTGATTAATACTGCTTTCACTCTGACACCTGCAACCCTCTTCCCGATCTGATGATGTTTGATTTAAATATGAAAAGGTGAATACCCGTGTATGTTCAGGATTACTCTAAGACTGCTATTAGCCGACTACACAGTCTTTGTCTTCATTGTCCTGTGTCAGACACATTTGGTTTGCTGCTGGGAGAAGAAAGGGACGACTGAGCCTGTAGGCTTTTATAGCAGAGCAGCAGTAAGAATGTCGACTGTTTTTTACAGAAAAGAATATGAGCAAAACATGTAGGAAAATTTGGCACGTTGCAAAACACACTTTGATTATTTGGTTCCTCTGTGGGTGTTGGTTTCTTACTGAACAGGCACCATAAAATATTAAATGATGTATTCTTTTATTTATTTTTGCCTCCTCTCACCCCGCACACTCAGCCATTATCTTTTTGTGCACTGAAGATGGGCAGTGAGGGAAGGTCTTTTTTATCTCTTGCTCAGATATGTATTCTAGCCTTGTTCTGTTGTTTGCATAGCATAAACTCCCTCGCAGCAAGGGCAGAATTGATCTATCTTTGCTCAATCATCCTGGAAATAACCCTCAGCAGTAAATAAGAGCGGATAATTTGAATTCAAATGCTGGCTGTGGATATCTGTTCAACCCTGGGAATGACACAAGACATCAATGAAATGACCTGCAGCTGCTTGGGGAGGTGCTCCATAGGAACAAAAGCAACTTGCCCATTATTGGCTCCATCATTTAGATCTTTAGCAGCTGACTGTCGGGACAAAGAAAGGGTAACTGCATTGACAAAAATCTGACCTGCTTTTCAGGCATGGCGGCGCTTCACATTGTTGTATTTGTACCGATTTTTCATTCTATTTGTATACATGTGATATTCACATACATTTATTTGAGCTAAATAGAAACAAATACAAAAAAAGTAAAACATCCATTTGCTCAGTAAGTGTAACACGCATGAACCAACTCTGCATAATGTTGTATTAACAGAACATTTTATTTCATCCAGTTCTGTCAGTGAAACCTTTGTCATGGCATGACATGTCATATTCCAATAAGTGGCTTCTGCAGTTTTTAGGCCTATTTGAAGGAGCCTTTAAAATGAGATGTCTTTGTAGCCAATTAGGATGTATCAACACTTGAAATGTAGACTTTGGAGTGTGTGTGTGTTGAGAGAAGCATAAAAATGAGAATGTGGCAGTTATTTCAAAAAATTTCAGCCGTGTTTATCACTTGGTTTTATTTATTGGTTGATGGTGAAACTACTTACATTTGGCAGAGGACAGCGCAAAATAAGAAATGTGAAGCCTTGAGCTTTAAGTATAGAAACATTAGATGGATCTTGCTAGCAGAGTAAAGAAAGGGTTTGTGTTTGTCTGTTGAGGCAAGGTCACATGCTGGTACATAGTTTTAAACCCACCACTGTCCACAAGACCCACTTCTTACCTCCTTGTAAAGGGTGGCCCACAGTGTTTCATTCATTCTTTATTAAATGGACTGTGTAATAGAGACACTGTGTTGAAGCCGTGTTGAAATGCAACTATTTCAAACCCCAGAGAGTGTGGACTCTGAGAGCTCGCAGTGATGGAGCCGGCCAACTGGTGTTTGACCCACGCAGCTTTTAATGGCCACCTATGCTCTGAAAGTCCCTTATCTGACAACCCTCTCAGTAGCCTCCATCTCTGGCCACAAGGCCAAGTGGCAACTTTACTCTTTGCCTCCTCTGACCGCTGACAAGCTGCTATTAGGAGCTTGCATCTCCTGAAATGGTCTTTACACTGGTTAACGTCAGTGTAGAAGGAGCACTTTAGTGGCTTTGGTGCCACTTAACACCCTCCGCCACAGTGCAGCTAGAACAAGTTTGCCTACAAACCTGTCTGAAGGCCTGTTATTTTTTCCATTTCGCTTCAGGTTGTTCTTTTTAGGCAACATTAAATCTGCTCTTTCAAATATCTGGGTTTGAGTTTTATAAAGCAGCAACCAAAAAACAGGACATATTTGAAAGTGGAATATGAGGTATGTTAAAGAGCATATGAAAGGATGTGGGCCGCCTTATATAATGTGTGCTTTCTGTGATGTACTGACTAGGGGGATGGAAGAGAAGCTCAACCAGCAGGGGTTGGGACGGCAACAGGTTCTGGAAAGCCTGCGCAGATGCAACCAGGACATCAAAAGACTTCCAAAGGAAAACCGTGGGGCTGCAGAGAGGTAAGTTAGAGGGAGGTGAACTGTGTTCCATTTGGGGGTGTTAATGAATCTCTAATCATGTACCAGTTTCATGCAGTCATGCCATAGCAAGAACACTCTGGATGTGAGCTCTGCGTGCAACAGAAAAAATTTATGCAAGCAAATGTGGTCAGCTTCTTAGGCTGCCAATTCCAGATCAGCGTTTCTCCATTTTTCTTGTGAGCAGACAAACATCGCTGCGTACAGGACATCCTCTGTGGTGATCCACGGGATCTGCAAAAATCCTTTAATTGTCATGAGGACCTGCGCTGTGTCCCTCTTGTTGATGTTGTCAATGCTTTACTGCTCCCGCTTTCCCCCGTCGTCAACCTGCTGCCACACGCAAAGCTCCACCAAAGCCACTGTTTACTGTCAGAAATCATTCTGAGCTGTATATTTGGTTTCGGCTCCCCCTCTGGAATGCTGACTATTGTATGTAAATCCTCAAATCAACATGCACAGATTCTATTTAATTTCACAGCTAGTAGAGTGTCTCTAATCTCATCCAGCCATTTGGGCTGTTTGCTTTTCAAATCTAATGGATGGTTTTTCTGAAGAGGGAGGTGGGGTTATTGCAGTCTTGTCTTTTGCCTGCAAACTGTTTGAAGTCTCCAGTGTCACACCACAGCAAATAATTAAATTTGTTCTTGAAAACAAAGAGCCAGGCAACATGTATAAGCCTATAACCACAGCTGTATTGTGCTCACACCTCCTCTTATCAAGATGCAATTTTTGTTTTCTGATAGAATGTAAAATATATTATTTAATTTGTGTATTTTCACTGCAGCCTTTTCATTCAAATGGATGCAGAGACAGCAGAGTCTAAAGGCCCAAGCGTCTGCCTCACCTCCTCCCCAAAATTGAAGTTCATGACTACAGTATGTATTAATTTTTTTCTGCAGTTACAGCAAGTGGCACTGTTGATTAAGATAACAGAAATATGGGTTCAGTCAATCAGCCAGTGTGCAGTTAGATAGGGCTGCATTGTTTCCGAATAAATTGAATAAAGCAAAAACACTTTGTTCTGCAGTTTTGCTTATTGTGACTCTATATTGTCACTGTGCAACTGAAGTTCTAGTCCCTTTTGTCTTTGCAAAACAAAGAAAATGTCAATACCTACCCACTCTCCTGCCATGCCCAATGAAGATATTTATGAGCCATGAAATACTTTTTCCCTTGGCTTGTTTGTTTATTATGCACATATTTAAACCCTATTACATTTTCCTGTAGGGGTTTCAAAGAAAATGACATTCACTTTGTGAAAGCACAGTGCAATGAGAGCACACTTGAAAAAATGTTGTTTATAAATGTAGTGTTTTATTCACTTCATTTTCCTATGCATGCCTTTATGTGTTCAAGTATAATTGAATGCATAAATAAAGGTATGTTTAGTTGCATGTCAGCAATGTGTTGTACATTTTTGAAATCTTTAAAAGTTTTATTTCCTCTTATTTCCTCCTCCTCCTCTCATCCACCTGCACAATGTGAACTAGGCCATACCTGGAAGATATCTCGTCCCTCACACTAGTTTTGAGTTGGATGGAGAGACACTACAGGGTGGAGTAAGCACCAGGGATGGCCAGGAGCAGGAGAGGGACTTGTGTCATAAATCAGGGCGAGGGCTTGTGTCTGAGAGGCTGCAGAGGAAAGCTCAGACTGGGCCTGAAGTTGCAAGTTATAAGACAGAGGAGGTTTGGTCAGGGGATGCCAGCCTCCAGCAGAAAAGTGTCCTGGGCCCAGGTGATGGATGTGGCATGAAGCCAGAAGGGAATGCTAATGAGATCCAAGGTGTTGTGACTGACTGCTACAAGGGGAGACCTGGCTCTGGTGGGATCTCATTAGGCAGCATGTCCCACCTGCAGAGCAGAGGAGAAAGTAGCTCCATGTCAGTCCTCCCACAGACCAGCACTCATTCTCAGCCCAACAGAAAGCCTCTGAGCAGTGAGGCAGCGTGCTGTCCGCCCAAAGAAACCGCCTTCGAAGGCCAGTTCAGTTGCAGAGAGATGGATGAATCTAATGGTTTGAAGGAGATCCCAGGAGTGTGTGTGACGGAGGCTGCAGCAGCATCAGTTCAAAGCTCAGGGCTCGGCTCTTTGTTCAACAGAGTTTCTTGGATTGTGCAGGATGCAGGACGGTTCCTTTGGAACTCTCCCACAACTTTGCAGCAAGTCATGGAAGTAAGATTACAGCCTGTTGGAGCCCGCTGGTCCAGTCATGTGATCTCTCTGGTCAAGGAAAGTAATGTTCTATCTGTGGTGAAGGACAGCCAGGTGTTCTCCATGGTTAGAGGGAGTTTCATCTTCTCTCTGTTCAGGGACAGTCGCATTTTTTCTATGGTGAAAGGACTACCTCTCATACAGCACATCCAGATGGATATCACTCAGCACCTTCAGCCTGACGGGGCAGCTCAGGTGATTCAGGGATGCATTCATCCTGGCAACACACAACTCCCAGTTCTGACACAAACACAAACCTTAAGCAAGGTAGATGATGTGCAGCTAATCCCAGAGGATATTTGGAGAAGGAATAGGAGTTCCACGGACCCGCTGTCATCAGAAGAGCAAGATCTGGTTGATTCTCATGGTAAACAAGAAGACAAACGTACTACAGAGCTGTTGCCATTGGAACAGCACAGTGAGAAAGAGGTTACCTGTGCACCTAAAGACATTGATGAGTCATTGGAAAACCAGAGGACTTTCCAAATTGCCACTCAAACCCTGACAGAGTTTCCTGATTCCCTTTTGAACTTACAAAGTTTGTCATTGCAAGACATGATGGACACTTTAAATTCTGTCATTCCCATGTCAGAGCCTATCTTGCATGGGATTTTAGCTCTCCACTGGCTGAATGTGGCTAAATGCAGCCAACCTGAGTCCCAGCCTGCCCTCCTGATCCTGATGGAAACTGGCCTCTATGCCTTGACCATGGACTCTGGGGTCCTGGTTTTGTTCCATTACCTCCCTTTATTGCAGCTGAAGGACATTCAGATAGGTTTAGCAGGCTACAGTCTGCGTTTGATGGGCACCACAGAAGAGAGCATCCTAGGTGTCTACACCCACAGCCAGGATCACACCAAAGAGCTGTGCTGGGCCATACTCGATGTTATGTGCCCTGGAGACAGCCGGGTATCTCAGCACCCACTGTTCAATGGAGATCTATTGAAGATGTCTCTAGATTGGCAGGTTTACGTACCTGACCTGCTGCTTGATGATGGTTTAAGGGTTTGCTGTCAGTTTCAGAAGAGTCTTGCTGATCTGGTTTGTGTTCTTCATTGTAACATGGATCAAGAAACAGTCACTCTGGGAGAGGTGCAGATATTACTGTACACAAGTGTAGCAGTGCACATCAGCTCCAGTGCCCACCGTGAACACCTGGTCCAGTTTTTACTTACAGATACCCACCTTGGTCTGGTGCAGGAGGATATTGTCTATCGCCCAGCTCCACACTCTGCCATAGCGCCTTCCCGTCCCCAATTCCATGACTTGCGTCTTCGTCAATGCTCAGATGTGCGCTGCATGCTGTTGCATGATGAACACAGGAATGGATCTGTCAGACTGGATATAATCTTTGGAAATGCGAGGGGCAGGGGTCACCCTGAAAGCGTGACTAAGGCCACTGCTCTGCCTGCACACACTTTAAATTCATCCCCGCATACAGAAGTGTGGAAATTAACTTTCGGTTGCTCCGCTGAGGCAGCCTGCCTGATTAATCACTTGTCAAATGTCTGATCAAGGACTGAACGACCAGTAATGAACAGCCCAGCTTGAAAACTCTCACTCACACGGAGCAATGGCAAAAGTGCATCCCAACCAGACAGAGTAAAGGATGAAATCACTATTAATGACAGCAAAAACTATGACCTATTTTGAAATTTCTGTATTGATTTGTTTTTTAGAAGTTTTTTTTGTCCTTTTAATGTTACTTGACATTAGCACCTGAAGATTTTATCTTTATAACTCTTCTTGGATTGTTCTTTTCTCACCTCCTTCCCATTATTATTTTTGTCACTTTAATAATTATGGGTTGAAGTTCTAGGATTGAGGATAAAAACATGTCTGCACCAGAGCCGCTTGTTTAACAGGCATTGTAATGTTTTTGAAAGATTTTTAGATAAACAATTGGACCAAATTATCTCACTGCCATAGTTATGTTGTTTATATATGTATGACGTATTGTTACCAATTTGAAGCATTGTTTATAAAAATAGAGCTATTGAAATGGATGTGTGTGAATATATTTGTAAAAAATAAAAGGTAAATCCACTGCTTCCCTCGAGTGTTGTTTGCTACTTAAAATGCAGATACACTCTGCTAGTTAAGCTTTTAACTTCAGAAAGCCAAGTATTTAAGGCCTGATGCACAGCTTTCTCTTCCCATCATCTCTGCCAGACTTTCTTTGTCCCTACACCATCTTCTCCGACGTTAGCTTTGACATAGGCTCTGTTTTTGTTATCTTCCCCATCACTTTAAGCCTTTTCCTCACTGTGTAAGACTGCAGAAACTGTTACCATTGAACTAAACTGAGGATAAGTTACAGTTGCTACCTGTGTGATTGCTCAGTGGATTTACTCCTGCCAGTCAGCACAGTACATTCCAGGACAAGGCTTGTTCATTATAAAGGAACTTTTGGAACTTGTTCATGATAGAACTTTTAGGTTGATCTTGCTGCATTTCTGAGAAAGAACTCTAGTTTAATTCACATTTCAACAGGTGGAGCCAAACGCTGTCTGCTCCTTTTTCTTGACTGAGTAACCCCCTCCAACATGGAAAATTACAGGGGCAATATAGTGCAATCAATCCCCTTGTCTGCTCCAGCATGAAGGATGGAGGTTTGGCCTCAAATGAAGAAGCGCATCACACCTTGTAGCGATGAGGTATGAGCCAGGATGAAAGCTCGGGGATGTGAAAGGGTTGTTTTTTTTCTCCTTTTTGTGAGAGTTAACACTGAAATTATCTTCTGTCTAGCAAAACTTACCGCAAATTAAAGACAAGAAGCAGACAAATTCCAACCTGATACACCAAAATGAGGCTAGCAGTCTTATGAGCCAGACAAAGATCAGAATTATGGGTTTAATTTTCCAGAGGTTAGTTTCCACATTTTTAGATTAGATCAAGGCGAATGCATTGTAAATAGTTTTGCAGGTTATGAATAGTCTAATATAAACTGCAGAATGAGACTGAGTCCTTCTGCAGATAAGTCCTTAAATTGTGGCAGTATTTAGTAACAGAGTTCAACAGACTTCTCTATCCAGTATCACAGAACTCTGTTAGTTTGAAGAAACTGAAGTGATTGTTCTCGCTGTTGCCATGTGCAGTGTGGGCTGATGAGCTGTTTGTTCTCGAGGCAGTTGGCTAACATCAGCAACCTTTCTGACTCCTCTGCATCACGCAGTACCATGATGATGTGTGTGTTTTTTAATGAAATGCTTCTT
Source organism: Amphiprion ocellaris (assembly GCF_022539595.1). Lineage (NCBI taxonomy): Eukaryota > Metazoa > Chordata > Actinopteri > Pomacentridae > Amphiprion > Amphiprion ocellaris. Next base: position 15,595,574 of record NC_072781.1, on the reverse strand, counting down.
TTGGAATGCAAATTATTGTATAGGCGAGAAACACTTTTTTATACTAGAGGTACATTATATTTGAACCATGAGAATGTAATTAGTGGTTGTAAATTAAAGTTCAGAATTGATTTTTTTCTGTTGGAAAAAAGTGGTTGTCTTCTATCCGATGTTCTGTCACTGACTGGTTTGTGTCTGAAATAGACAGGAGTGCTTGTTGGGCACAGCCTGGTTACGGGAAGTGCTCACTCTCTGACAGCTGATACACATACCCACTGGCAGGCTGTGAATCTCTAATCATTACTGTGTGATTTCCCACTGGGTTCTCTGGCCCTAATATGCACCGTCATTGACAGCACATAACAGGATAATTTGTTTATCTCCTCCTTTGGAAGCATGTGAACGTGACCTAGTCAGTTCTGTCATCGCTTAGCCGCTGATGGACTAAATCCTTTTTAAGTCGATTGTGATCATTCTGCCCACCCATAGTAGCCCCAAAAACTCAATGATTCAGTTATATGTTTTCAGCATGAGGTTTCCAAGTCCTGTTTACAGCCTGCTGCGTGGGTGTAAATTGGTCTTGAAGATGTTTATATAATGTTTTATAATTAAATTAATTTCTGCCTGACAAACTTTAAACTATCCCAACTCCTTTAGTTTCGTTTGCCTGGAGAGTTTCTCGGTTATATATCAGACTCCTTCAGAATAACAAACATCTTGTTAAGCCAAAAACTAATCTTTCAGAGAAACTGGCTTCCCAATTTAACCTGGTGCTAACACAGGACCTTTGGAAAAGAGGCCAGCAGATCAGCACAGAACATTTATTATGCTGGTGGTGAGTTTGCCCTATATTGCAATGACAAGCCAATGTGTGCATAAAGGCAATTTTTAAAGCCTTGGACCGAATACAATGCAAATCTTGCCTGCAGTTTTTAAAGTCACCTTCTAAAATCCAAATTGAAAAAACTTAGTTTTAGTACACAAATCTGTGATAGTCTGTAATTCTGTTAATTTCCCATACTATGTACAGCTGATCATATTTTAAAACATCTTCTTCACTGGTGGAAAATGGTGTTACTAAGTTGAAATTTCACACAGCAGTTTTTGAAAAGGTATTGAGTATCTTGGAAAAGAAAAAGAAGCCTTCACTCATGATTTGAGAGCGCTGAGTGACTCAAGAGCACTGCTGCTCTCTCACAACATATCCTCTGGCTGCAATGCGCCCTTTGTAATCGAATGGTGTAAGCCACTCTTCTCAATCAGCCAAACTGGCTGCAGTCGGATACTCAGCAAGCTCTGCAGACGCTGCTAAAATCTCAAGCTACTGTTAGTATTCTCAGCTGCCAACAGCCCAGTCGTGTCGAACAGCGCTGTGGCCGGGGGAAAGATTTGTGTGTTACCTGTCCAGCAGCTGCTCCAGGTGTATCCCTGCCATTGCTCAGATTACAAAGGCACACAGTCATAGCAGTATCATGACAGCAGCTCTCAGAGGATCGGAAACTGCAGTTTTCTGATGTGTCAGCTTGGTTGTACTTTTAGTGTTTTGGGATGCGAGGGGACCACAGCTTCACTTCAACAAGCTCCGTAGCTGTAGGCTCTGTGGGGCTGTTGGTTGTGTGCTCATGAGTGGCTGTTATCAGCAGGCGTGAGATGCTTGCAGCCAGACATGTTCTGCAGTGTTAAATCATTGAGCTGCTTGTTTTGGTACCTTCGCGCCTTCTGGTGTGAATGAGGGGAGTTTTTCCTCCAACTTTTTTCTTTTAACAGTGACAGAGGAATGCAGAATGATGCTTGATGTCGTTCTGATGACTTTTTGCTCTTTATATTGCAGGAAAAGGACAGGTACATTTAGACAAAGATCAAATATGGACTCTAAGAAGTCATGGCAGATGCTTGACTTAAAATCTCATGGAAAGAAGCCAATGTGTCTGAAATGTGTAGTATTACCATGTGTTTGCTGCAGTGCTCACCTTCATTCAAACAACCTTTTTGTGGTTGCAGTTGTCACCTGCACACATCATCTGGTATAAACTTCTGTGCATTGCTGAATGATTTTTGCAGCAAACTGCTCTCTTTTATGGACATTCTGCCTATTTTCTTGTTACCAATGTCATGTCGTTGCCAACTGCTGGTTTGCTCTGAAGGTAACAGCTCACTATTAAAATATAAATGATATTAATAGGGAATTGCTTTTACTGGAAGAGCTCATTTTCTTTTTATTGTTGCTGGGCATTTGCATTATACTCTCAGGTTCACATTCTATCTCTAGGTTAAATGTGCGCATTGGTTTTGAAGGTCTCTGCAGAGGTTTTGAAGGAACATTGGTCCAATCATGTCTTACTGCAGAGCTCCTGCTCCTATACTGCAACACTCGGCTGCACAAAGTCGCTACCAAGTTTAAGCCAATATACCTGTGTGTTAATGGTTATGTTTATCATAGCGTGTAACTGTTAATAAGAAGAGATTATCTGCTCCAACCCATTAATTTGTGACTAATAGCCTCTATGTAAATAACCACTGTAAGTACCTGCTGATGTACTTTGCATGCCGGAGGGGTTGCCTGGTTTAGATTGATCTTTACTAGATGGTATATTTGAGTCTTATTTCCCTTGTGGAGGAAGTAGCAGGGGATTAGCTGCACCTAGATGTACTAGATTCCATATAATGCCTGTCATCAGGCTTTGCATTTAATACACATTTTCAGCTAGAAGTGATATTTTTCATTCTCTGATATCTGCTTTTCTAAGTGTGTTTTTTTTTTGTGTGTGGAGAGCAGCAAGGTCAGAGCATATATTCCAGGTATCAGCTGTAAACACGGTCACACAATCATTCATTTTGTAGCAGGAATAAGCCACATTTGCAGTGCAGGCAGTTTTAGAGGCATTGTAGTGACTCGCAGGATTTAATCAGCTATTCTGCACTGATCCTAAACTTTGAGCTGTCGTCTAAAACATTGATGCTGCTAATTATTAAAAAGTTCAATGTGTGAATGTGTAATGTGAATCAGTGGGGCTTCTGAATATGTTCATTAGTAGATTAAAAACAAAGCCACATAGCAAACTCTGTTTTTGAAGGCTTGTCAAGGGCACTTTTTCAAGTTTAATTCCAGCTGAGTGGAGGTCTTTAAAATGTCCAATATGCGCATCCCTACTTGTTGAAATTCATTTTGCTAAATAGCAGGACAACGTAATTAACTTAATCACTATGTTCCTGCCTAATGAAGGCTAGCGTTTGCCAGCAGTGGCGGGTTTTATCCAGGCCTCTGATGGAACGTGTTGGGAGTGAGTCTCAGAGGAGACAGACACAATGGTGACCTGAATGTCACTGGCATCTTTCAGCTGCGCTCATTTGTGAGTGTCTGTCCGCAGGCCAGAGAAAAGTCTCTGCCCTCTAGAAGAATGAGTTTGTCACACAGTGTCATTTTTAAATTGGACTCCATTTCTCCCTGCCCACCCCTGCTCAGTTTTGGACCTCACATGAGCTTCATTAGCATTTGCAGGAACTACGAGACATTTACCACCATGGATTGTGACAGATTTCACAAGCTCAATTTTACTGTTGCCCTGGGGGGGAAGAGGCAGTGCTCACCATCTGTTGATTGTGAATGTACCCAGCGCTTCCATAAGAGGCTGCCTTTCTGCCATAGCGAGCAGTCCAGTGACAATTCTAGTATACACACAAGAACTGGAAATACACTTGAGTTCGGATTTGATTTACCTGGATTCTGAGGTGAAAGAGACTAAAAGCTTTTCTTGAATATGTAAACATACATTATAAATTTATTTCACGTCAAAGTTAGTTTTAAAGTTTGTATTTTAAAATATTGCCAGTATCACACTTTTATCTTCAGAATAACTTCAGTGTTTATTCTGCTGCCTTGACTTTTGGGTTATAAAAGTTTTTTTTTTTCTTCACTCCGCATCAGTGCTTTATCTGATAATATTATAAGTCTGGAAAACTGGCAGGCGAGTGAAAACATTTGATTTCTGTAAAATGCCTGTGTGTATAGTGGCAGTATTGAAGGCGCTCTGCTGTAGACTGATTATAGGGGGAAACACCACAATCTGCTGGCTGCATAAATGACCAAGCTTGGGCATCACTGTGCTGATTATGGATGAACAGCAGAGATAGTTTTGAGCTCGTCTGATTTGGTGACGTGAAGATCTTTGAACCATTTCTTGAATGAAACCGGAGAGATGGAAAACGGCGTAGAAATGTATAGGAGTTTAGGAAGGGAATAAAGAAAGAGGAAAGAATTGAGATAATTGAGAACTATTCTTTATACGTGAGCTCTGACTAAGTTTGGTTAAGATATTCAGCCAGTTTTACTTTGCTTGGGGGTTCAGCTCTGTTGGAAAGCCACCTCAGTTCATTTTAAAAACTCACATAAAAAGATTGTTTCCGTGACACCCACCACTAATTAGCTTTTAACTTAAGGATTTGCCTGTGTGGCTGCTTTTTCTGTATTTCTTTTATTCATAAATTGAATGTTCGGTGTACAAGCTAACACCTTGAAAAAAAAGCAGCCCTGTTCATACTTTTGCTGCTGGCACTGCAGTCTTTTGAGACCTGAAATATTTCTGATTATGTTCTAACAAAAGGAGATAGAGGTGCCGTGCAGCAGGTCGCAGAGACGACGAACTGCTCGGAGAGGCTGTGCTTTTACATAATTTTCTTAAGACACTCATGAAAGTTGGAGAAAGAGATGAACTTCAAATATTCATGAGTAGTGCTTAAGTTAAAAGCTTTGCACACATTCCACAAAATAAACTTGTAAAGGAGTTAAAGACGGCACATTCTGTAAATAAGAGACCTAAAATGTTTTGGTTCACTGAATTATATGGGTTTAAAATGATCATAAAATGCATTTGAATTGTTAATGCGTTCCATTTCTTTTTGCAGGACTTGCCTTTTTTGTGGTCGGTACCAGCCGTAATGTGTTTTGTAGTTATGTGCCCTTCAGTAAAGCTTGATCCCCTGACGGTGGTTTACGGGTCTCCAGTCAAAATGTCGGTTCATTGTAAACATGCTGAGGGATTAGTGAACGATAAGAATGGTTGACAGTCGGATGGTGCTGCTATTTGTATATGCACATTGTGTCAGCATCTTTCATTTAGAATGATAGCAGCCTTCTATTTTAGCAGCAGCTGGGTTTCAACTTCTCACTTCATTATGAAGCAAATGATTGTGCCATTGCCATGTTAAAGCCGATTCAATCTGGGCTCCAGTCAGTGGAGCGCACTTAGATTAGTAAATTGTCCATAAGAATAGTCTGAGCTGTCCTTTTTATCACTTTCATTTAGAGGCTTCTTCAACTCTCATGTGTTCAATTGTTACGTCTGATGGTGGGAGCTTGTAGTTAGTACAGGGCATGCTCACAGCATGTAGTGACGTCAAATCAACCACCATTTGGCTTTTTGGTCCTCGTGTTCAGCTGCTTCAGTTCCAAATATACACTGAGAAATGGTACATGCTTCACGTAATAATGAGTGTCACTAATTTGATTTACACAACTGTACTGATGTGATCTGAAAGTCACGAAGTGGCCTACTTACAGCTGATGGAAAGGAAACGGCAATGAGGAATCACAGCAGTTTTATGCTAAATTATGTACATGAGTTGCATTTTTCCAATAGTATAGGAGAAAGAAGTATTATTTCCGAATCAAATAATCAACCAGCAAACTGCAACCACACAAATAAATCTCTGTCATGGGTTATACTGGCCTGTAATTGAAAGAAATATTAAGGTCCTAAATTAGCAAAGGAGATGGGTAAGCTACTTAAATGGAAATCCACCTGAATTAGATGTAATGTATCCAAATTTGATACACTATATAAAAAAATAGTTGTTTTAATTTAGCCTGACAAAATTCCTCATGATGCTGATTCTTTGCTCTAGCATCGACCTCCATCACTGCTCAGGTAAGCTTTTGTACCAAAACAGAAAAGTGACTTTTGAAGGCCTGAATTCCAAGAGACTAAAGCAATCATTTATAGTTGCAATTGATCAACACCCCCATCAAAGCTGTGCTGAGATAGCATTGTCATTTGCGCAGTGCGACTGGAACCAAATCTAACTCACTGCAGCTGTAAAAGTAAATGATTATCACTTTGCGGTGCAACAAATTAGCGCATTCTGAAACAATCGTTTGCACTAACTGAAGCTGGCACTGGCAGATGAAGTGCCATGGCGGTGATGAGTGCTGTCACCAACGCTTTCTTTCCTCCGGGGTTTGACAAACATGATATTTACGACAAGCCCTCTGACAAACAGGACAAGGCTGTTTTCCAAACCTGCTGCATTTTACTTTTATGGGAAGGAGGTGAGAGCGGTGACAGAAGGAGTGAGTCCAGACTGCTGATGCTGGCGTTGTGAGCTCCTTCTCCACACCTACTATTTCGGGGCTTCCAGCTTCCCAGCATGCTGCCATTAATCAAGCTCCAGAAGTTAAGTGTTACTGGAGGCATTGCTGTGTTATAAATTGCTTGGGAAATGCATAATTAGTTTGCAACAAATCTATTTTACAGTCATACTGTATTCAGATGGGGATGCATTTTCCTCCAAATGTTTTTCTGCAGGGATAATGATCACTGCTTTGGACCTGAAGTATTGCTGGCTCATCTGATAATGGGGAGGGCAAAGAAATATACTTTTGGACAAATAGGACGGCACATGGTTGACCATCCTGCATCTCTTTGGCCTCCTCATGTGTTCAAACGAGTGTATCGTGTAGAACATGAAGGACGTTCACACCCAGTGAATCCCACTTGGCAGGATGCTGTAGGGATGCATGTCCCAGCTCTCTGCAGTGTCATAAAGCCACATTCAATTGACTCGTAGCCAACAAAAGCAATTTCCTCTCGGTCACACAGACAGAGTTTCTTGATAACCTTCTGATTCCTTTTTCTAACTTGACAAGCTATGGCCAGCTTTTTGTAAAGTTTTAGTATTTCCATGTAGGTTCACTGAGGTCCGTGTTCCACATTTCATCCGAGTTGTCTGTTCAGCCTGCAGCAAAAAGAGGAAGCACTCGCTCATTATTCCCCATGTCTTTAGCCCATCCCCGGGACCTTAACCCAGACAGTGACTATTTCCATGTAATTGGTGCTGATGTTGCTCCTGTTGCCATTTAGTAGTTTTGATACGGCACCACTTTCTGAACGGGGAGGAACAGGGGTGCAAAGTGTCCCTCACTACAGGCGGCAAATTACTCCTCAGAAGTCCACTAACACCCCTGTACAGCACAGAGCTGCCGTAAAGGCAAAACAATTTGTCCAACATGAATAGGCTCCCCGGAGACTGTCTTAAGTGTTAAATGACCTGGGTGAACCCAATACTAATCCACGGCTGGGAGTTATTCAGGCTTGGATGGCTAACACTTATACCCTCTGCGCAGCCATTTGAAGGCTGTTTATGCAAATTCAAGGTGATCTGATTTTTCTCATGGCTTAGTTTACCGTCTCCCTCAGCCCCCTGGAGATTCCTTGCAGTCACTCCTATTGCTCTAACTCCTCTCTGCCTAACCACACATATCACTTGGAGTGGGTGTGAGAAATATATTAAGAAGAAAGGTGTATATAATTAAGCTTCTCCAGTTGTAGTTTGAAATTTTCAGATTTATTGACATTTTATAAATCCCAACGAAAATGTCAAACTGCTGCAGGATACAGATATAACAAACACCAGACAAGAAACTCCAAGGACTATTTTGCGTATTCCGTTAGTGTGTATTTTACTCACACACACACACAAAAAGTGCTGACATATTTGTGCACAGAGGCATCAAACCTGAGACCTTAAGCTATAAGAAAATATTAAGAATACAGATGTTTGGGGTTTTTTTGCCTCGCTGACAGCCATAAAGCTTCTTTGAGGGGATGCGGTGCATTACGTGTTGAGCATCATACATACAGTAGGGGGCAGCAGTGAGCCATGAGTGTCATCTTTGACTTGCTACCTTTCCTTCCTTCCTCTCTTCTCTCATAAACAGGATTGTGGTTTGCCCTCCAGACATCTGCTTGGTTGTAAAGGGAACAAATAAATAAGAACAAAGGCCTATGAATGACGCTCCAAGAATTTATGTTCCATGCACACATATATTCCCTTTCAATATTATAATCCTTATTGGTACATTTATTGTTTGTGTCAGCGTTTATGCTTTAAGTGTATCTGTGTTGTTGTGTTATGTCTTTGTAAAAAGGAAGAGAGGGAGGGAAAGGAGAGGAACTCGAGGGAAGCTGGTGCCGAGTGAGGATGGAGTGAAGTTAGGAAAGAAACTGCAGCGTGACAGCCAGTCACTGTACAATACAGAGAACAGATCATTAATTAATGCTGCCGAGAGTGTGAAGTGAATCGATTCGCCCCCTGAGCACGACACGCACTAGCACCCCCATCTAACAGGCATGGTGGGGGGTAGCCGGGGTAGAGGTGGTGGTGGGGGAATCCGCACTCCCCTTGTCAGTTCACCTCCGTTTTAATCACGTGTAATTGTTTCCAATGGCACGCGGTAAATATTCTGCGTGAAGAAGTGCATTACATTCATACACGCTGGTTCTTCTCATCAGATCCCTTTCTAGTCTTTCATGTGTGTTTTGTTTCGCCTCATTCTTTCACTCCCTCACCTGGGGGCCTTGATTAAAGTAGTTGTTTCTCGAGTGTTGTGCCTCTGTTTTTGTGCATTCACTGAGCCTGTGTTATCAGTGGCGGGGTGTGTGTGTGTGTGTGTGTGTGTGTGTGTGTGTGTGTGTGTGTGTGTGTGTGTGTGTGTGTGTGTGTGTGTGTGTGTGTGTGTGTGTGTGTGTGTGTGTGTGTGTGTGTGTGTGTGTGTGTGTGTGTGTGTGTGTGTGTGCGCTCCTGTCAGGGGGTGACAGCTGGCTCTTTCTGCCCCCTGTCACAAAGAGGCTGTGACGACTGGAGTGTGACCAGCCTCTCGCCCGCCTGCCCGCTTTACACCCCCCTCCTCCACCCCTGCAGCCTGGCCTGCCCTGCTACTTTGCTTGTGGCCTCCTCTCTCTCTCTCTCCCTCTCTTTAGATCCACACTGCATATGGGTCTGGTCAGCCATGGAAACCTGCTCAGCCCAATTAGAAGCAGCCGCCAGCTGGGCTTCCCCTCCATTCTTCCATCCCTCCTCTCTGGCCCTGCCACGTCCCCTCTCTGTTCCTCTCCAGCGGCTTCACGCTCCAGCATCCCACAATCAGAGCCTCTCTCATGCCTGTAATCATGCTAAGCTGATGGGCACACTGTCCATGGCGCGTGGATGGAAAGCAGCGATTTGTGACACATCTCCTCTCCGTGGACGCCCCGCACATCCACGACCGTTCCCATCTACACATACCAAGACAGACAGATGCACACATGCACGCCGTGGCGAGGCGTCCACAGTCTCCCCTGCCAGATGCTGTGTTTTGTGTCTGGCCTCACCAGCTGGTTTGGACCAAATGGTTGGAGAAAATAAAGCAGAGTGTTATTGAGTTCATATCTCAGTGCCTTGACATAAGTGAGGATGGCTCTGCTCAACTCTCACTCCCTCAAAGCACATTCTAGCTTTTATAGACAAGGCAGCTGAAACCATTAGGTATCACTCAAAGTGTCTGAAGCAATCAGGGCCTCACTAGTAACTTTGTAACAGGGGTGTTTACTATTTCAATATGCATTGCTTGCATTATTGAAATCGTTTTGCATTCTGGCTTCATATTCACTCGCTTAGCATTTATTGTCACTCATGGGATGTGATGTGAAAAAAGTCTTTCAGCAAATAGTGACAGTGCAAAGTCATTTTGAGTTTTCAGCAAGTAAAAAAAAATAGTGATTTGAAGTAATTTTCTCTCTCTAATGGGTTTTAGTTAATTTCATCTGCCTCACCTGCGGTTCAGGGACTTGCGTAGACATAAGCTTTTATAATATGCAAAACAGAGTTACTCATGAGAATTTCCATATCATATGAAAAAGAACGTACTTGCTTACAAACAGAATGTCAACACCTGCCACAGACGTTTGACTCCATGTTATTACCACTGAAACAAACAGAATTATTATGGATACTGGATAGAAATAGATTGTAATTGTGGCAGATAATCATTTTGAAGGTAAATGCACTGTAGCTTCAATTACTACTCATAAAGCTGGTCAGGCCAAACACATTATGCACACACACACACACACACCCATCCATTACCTTCTCTTGTGCCAGCATATTACTTTTATGTCTCTACAATAGCAGCACATTTTCTAACTTACTTGTTCCACTTAGAAAAGTTTTGATTCACTATTGTGCTATGACAGACTCTAAACTGTATGGACCTTGTAAAGGTTACTCCTCAAAATGGTTTCACTTTTCTGTCTTTGCTATTTCTCTACTGTCTTCCCTCATATTTCACTTTGCGGTCATCAATCACTGATATAGGCCTGATTGCACATGAAGTGGCTCGATCCCATTTTGAGGTGTGACAGGGGCCTATTTTGCACTGGTGGCAGTGATGGCTGCATGTCAGAGCTCGTGACAGGATGCTCTCCGCCCCTGTCTCCTGAGGTTTGGGAGTTTGAGGGGCCCCAGCCCCTTTTGTCCTCCCTTTTGTAGATGGTCTTCGACACGGCTTGTTTTAGGCAGAGGCAAAGGCAGTAATTGATTTCTCTCTCGTCTCTGACTCTGGCAGTAGCTCTCGGGCGTTGGCTGCATCTCTCCTCCGAGAAACAGATGAATAAAAAGACAGAGCGTGAAGTTTATAGCCAGCAGTCACAGCGCTGACAGATGGTCAAACCTCACGTTATCAGGCCCTGATAGAAGTCCGGAATGTGGTGGTTAGCTTCTGAATTGGCTTCTGAAAGGATCGGTCATATATATTAGAGCAGAGAGTATTGAGCCGTGAAGAGCTAGAAAGATGGGAGATACCAAGGTGCACAGATGCTGAAGGTGAGAGGGAGGGACCCAAGCTTATATCTGACAGGCTACATTAATAGATTGGTGAACTGATAGATGCACAACGGAACAGTGCGATGAATAAACCGAAAAATTGAATTTCATTCCTTTTGCTAGGGAAAGTGGATAAAGTTGTTGCTGTGTTGTGACGTGTTTGAGATTCATCCGAGTGCATCTCACAGAAATGCTTTTTTTTTTTTTTTTTTTAAACTCTAACACATGAACCATGGTGTTATTGCCTGTTGACTGGCTCAGTCTAATGATTATAAGCTCAAGGAATATAAATGCAAGTCTTTGCAAAGATAATATCCACAGAGTCAGCAGAGCATTCATCATAACTGTAACCTTGTGTCTTCCTGTTAGCAGGACTGACTTAATCAATTGCAAAAGTTGTCAGCTGTGACAAGAAGCATTTAGCCTGGTGACGAGAGAGACGGGTGGCACGGACTGTCTGCAGACACTCTAGCCTCCCTCCATTAACGTCAGTGTCTGTTCCAATCCAGACAGCTCGACGCAGACATGCTTCAAAACTTTGTTAGCCAAGGTTGATTCATCTTTTATTTTTCTCTGGACTCGGGAATAAATGAGCCAATTAACAGTGAATGAGAAAATCTCCCTGTATGTTGCAGCGTGAGGTGTTTTATGAGTTGATGCGTGCAGAGAAACTGTGACATTCTGTGGCAGAGAAGTCTAAAAAGTGTCATTTGGCATAATTTTAATCATCTCTATCAGCTCATTTGAATTGTTAGCACCTCTCCAGCAGGCAACTTGACAATGATGCTAAATGAATCATATTTATTAATGGAGTTCATAATGTTATGCATTATCAAAATAAATCAACACCAGTGTTAAGCGCGCTGAATTGTTTCCCCATTACTGTCATAGTAAACACGAGTTAAAATTCTCAGTTTTAATGAATTGTGAAGAATACATTATGAGTTATTCAGCTTAATGAGAATGAGGGTCATAAAGAGGACAAAGAAGAGGACTAATGGCAGTTTAAAAAGGAAGGGGACACTGACAAATCTCCTGACTTGTTGTCTTTTACCCTCCGCCCTACCCAGCAGTAGCTTGGAGAGATGACTAGCGGCTCTATGTGTAACCGAGCACTCTTCACTGCAGAATGATTGGTTGTGAAATGGCACATTTAAATTGCATGCTGTGCTGTAGTGATTTTTCTGCCTACCTTGATGCCTATTTTGTTATGGAAATTCATGACACATTAACATAACCAGCAGGAGTTCGGAACAGAAAATAATGAATCCTGGTGAGAAGGAACGGCGGCCTCCACCCTTATCTGTGAATTAATAAATACTCATACAGTATGGAAGGGTCGCACCATGTACATATGCTCACCACACTGGATGGCCTTCTCGTTGTTAACTTCCCTGAGAACTGAGTGTAATGGCAGCCATGCGAAAGAAAAAGGTGGTTTGCAGGCAGTGAATTCTGAAAGGAGCCTGTCACCTTAACCACCTAATGGTCTGATATCTCTATTCTGCCTTTCATACCAGGCAAATCGGTACATAGTTTAAAGCAAAAAGAGCACCTGTCTCTCCCAGGGTTATTTGGAGAACACCGGCTCACCTGTAAAATGTTAGCACTGCATCATTACAGCTCTTTTTCTTTTTTTTGTTTGTCTCATGCTATAAAATATGTAATTTTTACATCAACCCATTAGAACTTAACCTTTTCATGCATTTTCTCAGCTAAAGGACCTGAGATAAATCGGACATAGTGATTTGAGTGACCCATTCACTTTTGCCCATTCTTTGGCCGAACTCCTGATTTTAAATGCGTACACGGCCTTACTTACAACAGGCTGTTGCTACGGCAACACTTCTCAGATGCACTGGAGATACCCCAAAGGCTCCGTCAGGGCTGACAGGCAAAATGCTGCAATGCAAAATCAATCAAGCTTTTCTGTTTTTTTCAAGAAGATGTGATCTCAAATTCGTTGGAAAAATGATTAAATTAATGTAACTCTTTGTCAACAATAAACGAAAACAACAGCAAGGACAGCAACCCTTCCAGTGGGTTTTACACAACACGACATCCAGGAGTCTGTGTTGAATTTCAGGAGAATTTTTGGCAACAGTGATGAGTGATGGTGACCAAGAAATTGTCTCTGTTGGTTACAATAATCACATAAGCAAAGGCTGCTGCTAGAATTAATTTAAATAGCTCTTAAGACAGTGACTCTTTTTGTTCATTAGTGTTGAATTGCCTGCCTGCAACAAAACATCTACTATTCACGTCGTAAACACACAAAACTTTAAGACTAATGTCACCTCGTCACTCTGCTGAGGTTTGTGCAGCACAGAATACTGCATGAATGCAGAATACACAACCCTGGCGATTCTACGAGCACAAATATCAATCGTGCAATCCATTAAATGTTCTTTATACAGCACTTTTCAAACAAATCAAATGCAGTTCGAAGTGCTTCACAAGCGATTCACAAAGCATAGGATGGTAAAAATAGATTCAGAGACTGCTCAAATAAAACTGGAATAAGGCAAAGTATTTGACGGGTAGTTTAGATGGTAAAAGATGAATAAAAGGTAGGAGAATCAATAAAGATAAAATCACAAAATAAACGTGCACTGCAACAAATGTTCCTAAAAGATTACAGCAGACTACTGGCAGCTGTTGTCACCAGTATTTTAGTGTATTTTTGTGTTACTATTGTAATTTACTTCAACAGTTATTTACTGTGTAATTGATGACAGCATTTTACAACAGAATGAGGTTTACTGTTTAGCTCTCTATCTTGATTTTCCAATAATATACTGTATTTATATAGTATTGGCACAATAATTGACTAACTGTAATTAATTGCAGATTACATTTTCTGCTTTTAAAATATATAAACTACGAAATACAATATGTCGTCTAATCTTTATGATCCGGCAATGAGATCTAATAACTCTGTTTAGCATATCAAACAATGAAGGATAAAACACTAGGCAATTTACATTTTTTATGGATTGGGAAGATTTACTCAAAGGCAGCTATGTATGACTAATTGTAGTCCGGGAAATATATTTCAGAAACCAAGTAAGAATTATTTGAAAAGTGAAAAAACAAAGGTAAAAGTGACCGATCTCAGGGTTTCAGTGTTAAGTTAGCTGCTAAATCAAGTCACTACAATAAAACATACTTTGTGAACACTTGCAGGAAAACTGACTGCTGAAGTCACACAGTCAGTTTAGTATAGTATAGTAGCCTACTGTTAATGATCTTTTTTTTGTTTTTGTCTTCAAAAAAGTGTCAGATTTTCAGTTCTGTGTTTTGGAAAAATAGGGAACCACTGTATTTTTACAGCAATTTATTCCCGTAAATGTCCATTACATAGAATATTATTAATAATGATAAAATAGATAAAGCATGAATATTAAAACCATACATTATAAAACACTTAATAAAAGCCAACCTGAATAGATGGATTCTGTGTTTTCATCTCCTCTCACATCGTCTGAAAAGCTACTGCAGTGGCTCAGAGTGTTAAAAGCAGCATCACCAAATAATAAAAAAAGGTCTTTGTTCTGCTGTGTGGAACGGCTAAAAAGAGGAACTGGAGGATCAGAGGGGCCTTCCTGGTTCATAGACCAATAATATTTCACAGAGGTAGTTTGGTGCAAGGACATGTAGTGCTTTACAAATTTATTAAAGAATTTTAACTAGCTGCCTCTCTCTTGAATTTAAAGCTTTTACTGAACTCCAGAACGACTAGATGTATAATGATTAACCAAGACCATGAATCACTGATGCTCCCAATGCCATCCATATTGTAAGTGGTGATCTAATTGATACAGTCCAGCCTTATAAATGTATAGGAAATTTGATTTGCAGATAGTCCTCCTGCAAAACTCATGTACAACATCACAGACAGACAGATAGACAGACAGACAGATAGACAGATAGACAGATAGACAGATAGACAGATAGATAGACAGATAGATAGATAGATAGATAGATAGATAGATAGATAGATAGATAGATAGATAGATAGATGTAAGCCGAGAAATTAAAGATTCAGTTTGGATTCTTCCACTGCAGAGCCTGTGTCTCCTAAGAAAGCAGCAAACATCATTATACAACCCACCACAGTGTCCACTCTGGGTTATGGAGATGTCCTGGATACTCATGCTGCCATCAGCACCCTTCAACCTGTGGATGCCCTCTACTAGAGCAGCCTGCGCTTCATTACTGCACACTCTCTCCACTGTGAGTTTCTGTCTGCTGCACTGGCAGCTAGAAGGCTTCAGCATACTAATATCTTCATTTATACCGCCTTGCTTTCTAAACTGTTAAAATATCGAACATTTTAGCTGAGCTCAGAGCTCATCATCATGACAGCAGATCAAAGGAGAAATTGGTTTGAAAAGATCCTCACATGAACTTTGAACTGGGGAAGAGCAGTTTCCACAGTCACAACGAATCACGAGAAGCTTGACTAGGTTGTACTTCTCAAACGCTTGTAACGGTTTTAATTAGAGATGCTATTTGTTTGTGTGCCTGTGTGTGACTGTTTGGGGATGAATGATCTGTGTTACTATGAATGTACAGGCCTCTGTTTACAAATGAGATCTTGATCTCAATCAGACTTTCTGATTAAACGAAATAACAAAATAGAATGATGATGTTGGTCAGTTTGGCAAACTGTGGCCGCCTTAAAGTCAGCACAGATTCAGTGTTCACACAGTGTTTGCCTGTCATTGTGAATTATGTAACTACAGCACCAGTTTTTTTATTCACTTGGGTAAAACAACTGCAGTAATTTTTGTTCATTGCTCAGGAAATGAGGTCTGACGACTGCTCAGGTTTAGGTGAGAACAAAATGCCCACATCAGAGCAGGACTGTATAAATACAGATAAGATGTGCTTGCAGTGGTCGGTGTGTTTTGTGTCACATTAGAGTTATCTGGATTCAGCCTCTAAGTTCTCTGAGACCCACTAGAGTGAAGCCCTGTATTACTGAATAAAATGATACAGCTCCATATTTTCGCTGCCGTTCACTGATCACAGGTGAAACCCCTCAGTCAAACTGCTCTCCTGCACTACCTGCTGCTGATGACTGGATGAGTGGAAGAGGAGTGGTGTTGCTGCTGCCCTTTTTCAGATATGAATGCGCATAAATCAGAGCTTCAGGGGCAGAAATTTGGAGTTCGGAGAGCTCTTCCTGTGAGAACAAATTTTGTTAAAATTCGGGTATCCGCCAGCTGATGTGTTTCCATGTGTTTCAGCACAGAGGCAGGCATCATGGCCGACACTGTGGAAGTGTACATATTTTCTGTATGCTTGGATAGATATGTTTCATCACAGGAGTGCAAAGGGAGGCATTAAAGAGTTTTTTTCTCTCCTGAATAATTGATAAACGTTTCTCAAGTGGTAACTTACCTTAACTGCTGGCATATTTTTCAATAATATATCATCACCGTGTGGCAGCGGGCCAGAAAGAACCACTGGGAAAGTGTAGTTTTCAGACTTGAAATGTAACACACGATTAAGCATCCATTAGCTAAATGCGGATGGTCTTGGGGAGGGGGTTGAAGCCTACTGCAGCAGACACATTGACAGAGGTGTGCTACACAACGGACAGGATACCAGTTCACTGCAGGACAAACACAAAGAGACTGACAATGACTCACATGTACACCCACAGCTCTGCAAGTCTGTCTTCACAAGATGATGTTTCTATAAAACTAAACTGCATTCTCACTAAAGTTTTGCCAGAAATGTAATTCTTCAAACAGATTGTAAATCAAGATATCTTTCCCTCAAGATATTTTATTATATATAGCCATGCAGTCATGCACTGCAAAGCATCATAAGTGAAATATACTATTTTTTTAGTTTACTTAATGCATATATATATATATGTGTATATATATATATATATATATATATATATATATATATATATATATATATATATATATATATATATATATATATATAAAAATAATTTCTAGTCAACTGAACTTTAAATGTGTATTTTTTACTTTCAGAATTTCAAAACATGAGTTCTTATGATTTGTGACATTCTGACTTAAAACTATGAGTTGAACAAATGAAGAGTTGAGAGTTCACTCAACTCATTCAATTAAGTTTAAAGCAAAACTGGTACATGAGCAGACTTCCCAGGATGTATTGTTACACAGTTAAAACTCTCCAGAGAACATGGAGGATATGGTGGAAATTTGCCGTGTGTCTTTGTTAAATTAAGCTGCGGTTGTGTCTTTTCATAATAAAGGGTAGTATTGAATTCAGTCTCTGCACTATAGACTTACAATTTATCTCAATGTAACTGGGAGCAGCCTCACAGATTGTCTTTGTACTGACTCTGGTAAAGAAAAATGACCTGAATGGCCGAGGCTGTAAGTTCTCAAAGTTAAACAAGGTAAAAAAACTCTTTGAACTTCGGAAATGTAAAACAAGAGAAAGTCTGTCTGTAACCACAGTCTGTATGACTAGCTGATTCGACCTAATATCATAAGATTATTGAACTTGTTTTCTCAAATTTAGTAAATTAACCTTAGCTAGTTTTATACTTTCACAACTTATCAGATAGCTTTAAGCTGATTTTACAACTTAAGTGCAAGTAACTCACATTTTTAAGGTAGCAGGGGAAATTACATTTCTAAGCTAAAATAACTAAAAATAATTTACAGAGTAGGTTGGGATTCATCACCATGGCAACCAAGAAAATGGAGGAAAAGCTTTAAATATGTAATGAAAAGGTGTATTTTGAGGTGAACCGTGATATTTTCAGAAACCTAACCAACTACTTTTGGTACCTAAACCTCACCAAGCTTCTAATGCGTTTTTGTTGTGTTTGCCAAAGAGCAATATTTTACTGAAGTCTAACCAAAATATTCTGGTGCCTAAACCTCACCAAAGAGTAAATGATGCTTGAAAACTAAAATAAAGTCTTAATATAATATTCACACACTGACCATCAACCCTGATCTTCTATGTAGTCTTAATCTTGTTCTTCCTTCTTAGTACCTGTTCTTCAACAGATTTGACATTGTGAACACAACTGCTTCCACTGCTGCTCCTCCTTCTTCTCCTCAACATATGGAAATCCCCACTATAGCACCTTCTTCTCCTTCTCCGTCTCCTACACATGCCTCCACGGCTGCAACCACTTCCCTTCTATCACCTCTACCCTGCTCTGTCACAGAGACAGGGGTGATGTTGGAGCTTGGGAGACTTTGCTCTGGGAAGGCAGCTGGTCCAGATGGTGTGTGTCCAAGGCTGCTTAAAGACTGTGCTGCACAACTGTGTCAACCTCTCCACAGGATCTTCAACCTGAGTCTACAGCTGGGGAGGGTGCCTGCTCTATGGAAAACATCCTGTATTGTACTGGTTCCAAAAATCAAATGTCTCGCTGAACTAAATGACTACAGAACTATTGCCATTACCTCGCACATCATGAAAGCTCTGGAGCAGTTGATTCTACACCTACTCAGGCTTGAGGTCAAAGACAAACTCGATTCCCTGCAGTTTGCATACAAAGAACACATTGGAGTGGATGATGCCATCCTCTTCATGCTTCACCGTGTCCTGTCTCATCTGGAGGAACCTGGAGTTTATGTGAGAATCATGCTCTTTGATTTTTCAAACGCATTCAACTCCATCCAACCCATCATACTTAAAGACAAGCTCACAGAGATGGGAGTGGATCCTTCCTGTGTTTCTTGGATCATAGATTACCTGACAGGAAGGCCACAGTTTGTCAGGCTGGGGAACTGTGTTTCTGGGACATTAATGAGCAGTACTGGGGCTCCACAAGCAACAGTCCTGGCTCCATTCCTGTTCACACTGTATACATCAGACTTCAAATTCAGCAGAGTCCTGCCACATTCAGAAATACTCTGATGACACTGCTACCGTGCATGTATCAGAAATGGACATGAAGCTGAATACAGGGATCTGATAAGTGCCTTCAGTGACTGGAGTCACAAAAGCTGCCTGCTACTCAACGCCTCAAAGACAAAGGAAATGATCATAGATTTCCGCAGATCCAAACCCCCTTTTCAGCCAGTGAACACTTGTGGTGTGGACATTGTATAAATATTTAGGTGTCCACCTTGATAATAAGTTGGACTGGTCTAAAAACGGAGACTTCATCTACAAAAAGGGCCAGAACCGACTTTTTTTTTTGCCTCAGAAGACTTCGATCATTAGACATCTGCAGTAAGATGCTGCAGATGTTCTATCACTGTGTGGTAGCAAGTGTTCTGTTTTATGCTGCAGTCTGCTGGGGAGGCAGTATAAAAAAAAAAAACAAGGATGCAAGGCGTCTGAACAAACTGATTAAAAAGGCTGGCTCTGTGGTTGGAATCAGATTGAACTCATTGGAGGATGAGGTGGAGAGACAGGCACTGAGCAAGATGAATGCCATTCTGAGAAACATGGATCATCCACTTCACACCTGCCTCCATGAACAACGAAACATTGATGGTGGACGGCTCCTATCCCTGCGCTGCAGGACAGAAAGATTCAGAAAATCTTTCTTACCATCAGCAATTAGACTATTTAATTCTAAAATAAACAGATGAGACCCCAGATAATTGAATTTCCCTTCGAGGATTAATAAAGTTATTGTATTGTATTGTATTGTATTTTATTGTATTGTATTGTACCAACTTTTGCCTCCATCCTCCCCTTCTACCTCATTATGCTCTTTGAAATTGGAAGTCTTTCTTACAGTGTCATAGGTGAGGAAATATGTTTGTTCCAAACTTAAATTACTTTTAAAAATTTTAACGAGAAGCCAATTTTAGTTGTTCAGGGACATAATTTTGTGGAGATGGAGTTGACCTACAGTGAAATTAGAAGCAGTAATTAACCTGCCGTGCATGTCTTTGGACTGTGGGAAGAAGCCAGAGGACTTTGAGAAAACGAACACAAGGAGAACATCCAAACTCCTCGTAGAAAGGCAACAACCAACCAATAGGTTCAAATCCAAACTTTCGAATTGTGAGGCGACACAATTAGAAAGTTTGGATAAAGCATCAGTTGACAATATACCTCAGTAAAGGGTCAGTATTTGCATTTCCACCTGCTAAGTTACAGTGCTGAATAACACCAATTACATAAATACGTATTCCTTTTCGTATTTTTTAAAAACTATTTGCATGTATAAATGACATCTGACTTTATGCAGATTGGGAAATTGAGAAACAATTTTACATTTGACTCCAGCTTCCCCATTGCTCTGCTATTTGAAAGCATTTTAAAATCCTGTTTAGCATTTGCAGTTAGTTGAATTGATATTAGACGACCAGAGTGAAAAGCAGCAGGGCTCCGTGGTCCGTGTACGGATCTGGTAATTGGATTTTCCGTTCTGAAACAGGTATTGAAAAACAAAAAAACGAGTGGTTATTTGATTTTCGTTTTAAAATACAAAAATTAAAATTTAAATACAAGGCGTTTTCTCTTTTCATGATCAAAAAGGGATATACATTTTTTTTTTAAAAATGCTTTGATTTTCGTTTTATATTTAGAATAACAAGAAAGTAAAATCAGTAAGAGACAGAAACGAAAAAAGGTCCGTTTTTTCATGTTCTGAGACCGGAAGTGGTCATCAGCAAGTGTGGAGCCAAACAGAGTACGGTGCATAGACTGTACATACATTTTTTTTTTCGTGAGTTTTCATGGTCAAAATGAGAGATCAGGTGGCAGATCTTAAAATAAATCAATATTGATTTTTTTATAGAGCGTTAAAGTTTTGCGAAGCCAGGAGGCGGGACTACTTGATTGACAGTCCGGTCTGGAATGATTGACAGGTCCTATGGAGGAGGCTGCAGAGACTCTGGTCTCCTCGTTTGAATTAATTCTGATATAGTAACTGTTGGTTTATTTATCGGTGGAGCAGCACAACATTTTCCACAGACAGTTTTCCTGCCCGTTGGCTTGTTTTAACCAGTTTTCTACCTTCGGCTGATTCTACCAGCAGACACTGAGAGGACTCGAATAGTTCGGTAAGTAAATGTTTATTTTCGTATCGGTGCCGCTTTTAATGCACTTTATATGCAGCTTTAGTGTCAGATATAATGTGTGCCATGCACTCCAGATGTTGGTGGAGTTTGTTTCAGTGTGTGTTGACCAGAGAAGAAAGTTAGCATAGTACATATTAGCTTTAATGTTAGCGATGCTAACCGAGCTAGCTGCTCAGTCGTAGCCTGATTAAAGCTAACGAAGCATCAAGCTAATGTGTTGAGTTTCATGTAAACAGCTGAAGTGTGTTGTGTTCCTGTAATGTGGTTCATTAAGTTCATAAAACTGTGGCTGGTTGGCATTAATGTAACGTTCAGGAAACTTAAATGTGATTAAAACAGTAATGTTAATGTTCTAGTTGTCAGTAATCGGCTTTAATTTGACACTAAAACAGACTCTGATAGTTTTAAATGACATCAGTTTCATTAATTTGTTGAAAATTGTCTCATTTGTTGTTGTGATGTTGCTGCTAATTCATTAAAAGCAGATGATCCCTGCTGAAGATACATTTAGTTCTAGTATCAGAAGTACAAGAAGGAAAATGGAAGTTTAGTTCTGCTACATCAAAGATTTCAGGATTAAAATAACCAAATGAGTCTTTATACCTCAAACTTTATTTTTACAATAAAGAAATAATGAACTAATCACAGATAAAAAAAAATATAAATAGCAGAGAAAACCTGAGAGAATAATTTCCTGAAAAGTCTGTGAAAGAAAAGCAGCTTTTTATTCTGAAAGATCAGAATCAGCGCCAACATCTGCATCTGACAGCATCAAGTCAACCAGAAAGAAAATAAAAAAAGAAAATGACTTCTTTCTGATCACATCTGTTCCGCTGCTCACAGTCTGCTGCTGCTCACATTCTTCACATTTATAGTCCACTTTTAAAAGTTCAGCAGACAGGTGCTCTGCTTTGGAGTGTGACGATGTCGTCGGTGATGTGGAGAGTGAAGTTTCCATTTCACCCACAGCGTGCTTTAGGGCAGCCGGGTCGGACTTGATGTTTGAAATACTGACCGACAGCTCAGATTTAACTGTCTGTAGTTCTGTTTTGATGGGTATTAAACTTTCTTTCAAAGCCGCCAGGAGCTGGGTCTTTAAAATAGCCGCCGTCTCGTTACAGAGTGAAAGCAGCAGTTCCTCCTTAAGGTCAGAGATTGCAGCATCTGAGGGCCTCTTCAAAAGAAGACGTAGTTGATGAAGGCGTTCTGGAGCAGGACCAGAAGGACCACGACCAAGCAGCCTTGAGATCTTAGACAGCATCTCCCTCAGGTGGGTGTCAACGGTGTTCACGGTCAGGTCTGTGGTAATCCCGTCAAAAAACAAAACAGAAAAAAATCTAGATTATAAATCAACATGTAACCAAAGCACTCCATGTATAACGCCATAGTATAGGATGTAGTTCAGAAAATGTCAAAGTATAGTATGCTTTTCAAGAATAACATAGTATGGCCTGTAGTTCATAGTGTAGCATGTCGGCAAAAAAACCCAACTGATTATTATGTGGTTCAAAAAGTGCAAAATGATAGGATGTTGCCTAAAATTGTCATGTATGACATGTGGTTCAAAAAATGTCATAGTGCAGTATATTGTCAAAATAGTATGTTTTTTCAGAAAACATCAGAGTATATGTTGTCTAAAAAATGCCATGGAATAATATTTCATTGCACAAGTAAAAGTATAGTAATTTTTAAAACTGTTCAAATTAGCGCTGGGCGATATGGCCTAAAAAAAAAAATCTCCGATTTTTTCACAAAAAGTCCCGATTCACGATTTATCCGATTTTTTTTTACCCCCTACCTAATCTCGTCACGCTGGAGTCCAGTCTACTTAATGCAAATGAGCTGCGGCTCTCTCCAGGTAAACACACCGGATTGCAGCTGGAAATGCGCGGCATGTGGCATGCTGGTCCTCTTGTGGTGCGTTTCCCGCTGCGATCCGGTATGTTTACCGAGAAAGGGCCGCAGCTCATTTGCATAAAGTAGACTGGACTTCTACTTTATGCAAATTGGATGCGGCATGCAGAGATTCCACGCGTTAAACTGTCCTCAAACTTCTAAACTAGGCTTCGGTGACCTAAAACGAGGACTGATTCAGCTGCTGCACAGATTATTTCTAGCTGCAAATGCTTTCAAAAATACTTTTCGGTGACATGTTTTTGAAATAAAAGGGAAAGTTTGCGGCCGAGCCGCTGTGTTTATCCGACTTGTCTGCCGGACTGTCCAGCTGAAAGCTCGGTCATGTGACCACGTAGCGGCCTGCTGTTGCTCAGCGCTGTCATGTGACCATGTTGTGGTCCGCTAGTGAGAAAACCTTTCTGGAGTGTTTTTCACGGCCTCCTTTACATTATTTCATCATATGGCACGTTTTGACAACATGTTTGAAAAATCGCATTTTTTTTCGACATAGTATAGTAAGGCGTTTTTTTTGATGAGATCAGATGACTGATCTCATCTTTATTGGACCTAAATCACTCACACCATTTCCCCACTCCCCCATTACCATTGATAACACCACCCTATCTCCTTCTGCTCACATCCGCAACCTCGGTGTGATATTTGACAGCAACCTCACTTTTGAACCCCACATTAATCAGATCACCAAAACTGCCTATTTCCATCTCCGCAACATCGCCCGTCTCCGCCCCTTCCTCTCCTTCTCAGCCGCTGAAACCCTCATTCATGCCTTCGTCACTTCCTGCCTTGACTACTGCAATAGCATTCTCTTCGGCTCCACCTCCAAAGTTCTCAATAAACTTCAACTCATTCAAAACTCTGCTGCCCGACTCCTCACCCGAACCTGTTCTCACGACCATATCACACCCATCCTGCGGAACCTCCATTGGCTCCCCATTTCACACCGCATCCAGTACAAACTGCTTCTCCTCACCTTCAAGTCCATCCATAATCTAGCCCCCTCTTACCTTACCGATTTGCTCCTCCCCTACACCCCCCCCAGGAATCTCCGTTCCTCCCACACAAACCTCCTTTCCATCCCGCACAGGACCAGCCGGCGACATTGGGGGGACAGAGCCTTCGCCATTGCCGCCCCCACACTCTGGAACTCACTCCCCCATGCCCTCCGTGACTGCACCAACCTCACCACATTTAAATCCCTTTTAAAGACTCACCTTTTTAGATCTGCTTTCCTTAAGTGATTCTGTATTTTATCTTGACCTTGTTTTACTATCTACTGATTTTAATTACTGTTTAATAACTGTTTTGCTCTATCTTATTGTATTTTATGTACAGCGTCTTTGAGCTTTTGGAAAAGCGCTTTATAAATAAAATTTATTATTATAGTATAGTAAGGCGTTTTTTTGCGCCAAAATTCATGATGATTTTTTTTTCAAAGAAAACCTTTCTGGAGTGTTTTTCACGGCCTCCTTTACATTATTTCATCATATGGCACGTTTTGACAACATGTTTGAAAAATACCATTTTTTTTCGACATAGTATAGTAACGCGGTTTTTTTGCGCCAAAATTCATGATTTTTTTTTTTTTCAAAGAAAACCTTTCTGGAGTGTTTTTCACAGCCTCCTTTACATTATTTCATCATATGGCACGTTTTGACAACATGTTTGAAAAATCTCATTTTTTTTCGACATAGTATAGTAAGGCTTTTTATTTTGCGCAAAAATTCATGATGATTTTTTTTTCAAAGAAAACCTTTCTGGAGTGTTTTTCACGGCCTCCTTTACATTATTTCATCATATGGCACGTTTTGACAACATGTTTGAAAAATACCATTTTTTTTCGACATAGTATAGTAAGGCGTTTTTTTTTTTACACCAAAATTCATGATGATTTTTTTTTTCAAAGAAAACCTTTCTGGAGTGTTTTTCACGGGCTCCTTTACATGATTTCATCATATGGCACGTTTTGACAACATGTTTGAAAAATACCATTTTTTTTCGACATAGTATAGTAAGGCGTTTCTATTGCGCCAAAATTAATGATGATTTTTTTTTCAAAGAAAACCTTTCTGGAGTGTTTTTCATGGCCTCCTTTACATTATTTCATCATATGGCACGTTTTGACAACATGTTTTAAAAATACCATTTTTTTTTCGACATAGTATAGTAAGGCGTTTTTTTTGCGCCAAAATTCATGATGATTTTTTTTCAAAGAAAACCTTTCTGGAGTGTTTTTCACGGCCTCCTTTACATTATTTCATCATATGGCACGTTTTGACAACATGTTTGAAAAATACAATTTTTTTTCGACATAGTATAGTAAGGCGTTTTTTTTTGCGCCAAAATTCATGATGATTCTTTTTTTCAAAGAAAACCTTTCTGGAGTGTTTTTCACGGCCTCCT